>NW_027530975.1:536708-598165 GCF_008692635.1 Crocuta crocuta
GTATTGCTTCCTATGTTTCTATCATGTTCTGTCATGTATATAGTGTTCTATCAACCACTACTCTGCCCCTTCCCCCCACCCCCTGCTGCTGCTTACCCCAGACACAGTCCATCTGAGGTGTCCACAGGCTGAGCTGTGCTGAGCAGACCTGTCTGTCCCCAACACCCCTTGCATCAGTCCTAAAAACTATTCCCTTAGCACATTCTTAGAGTCCAGTCATTACTTGAGGTCTGTCATGTAAGATGTGGCCATGTCATCCATTTTTAAATGTGCATATAACAAATAATAAAAAGAATAGTAATAGCTAGCACTTTTATAATGCTTACTAAATGCCAAGAAACATTGTTAAGACTACCCTTATTGGTATGCCTGGGTGGCTTAGTCAATTAAGCATCCAACTCTTGATTGTGGCTCAGGTCATGATCCTAGGGTCATGAGATCAAGCCCCACGTTAGGCTCCAGACCTAAAAATAACTAAATAATAAATTTTAAAATAAGGCTCCCCTGGGGTGCTTGGGTGGCTCAGTTGGTTAAGCATCCGGCTCTTGACTTCGGCTTAGTTCATGATCTCACAGTTCGTAAGTTCAAGCCCCACATCAGGCCCTGCACTGACAGTGCCAAGCCTGCTTGGGATTCTCTGTCTCTCCTCTCTCTGCCCTTCCCAGACTGGTGCATGCTCTCTCTCTCTCTCTCTCTCTCTCAATCTCTCTCTCTCAAAAATAAATACATTAAAAAAGACTACACTTATTAACTCAATCCTCATGACACATCTATATTAGGTACTATTATTGGCCTAATTTTACAGATAACAAATCTGTGATTCAGAGGAATTCAATAAACTTGCCTAAGGTTAGGCAGCTAGTGTGGGGCCAAGATTAGAAGCTAAGCAGTCTGGGAGAGCCTGGGTGGCTCAGTCGGTTAAGCGTCAGACTTTGGCTCATGATCTCACGGTTCGTGGATTCGAGCCCCGTGTCGGGCTCTGTGCTGACAGCTAGCTCAGAGCCTGGAGCCTGTTTCAGATTCTGTGTCTCCCTGTCTCTCTGACCCTCCCCTACTCACACTTCTCTCTCTCACTCTCTCTCTCACTCTCTCTCTCTCAGAAATAAATAAAACATTAAAAAAAAAAAAAAGAAGAAGAAGAAGCTAAGCAGTCTGGCTCCAGAGTACTAGCCCTTAACTGCTGTAGTATTGGACCACAGTGCTCTCTTTATCTGCTGACACACTATGAGGTCCTGCAGGGATGCTCTACTGGTGAGAACCAGTTCTAGATCTGTACTGTTTAGAAGTTCAGGGATGGCATGATCCAGTCTAGTGAAAAAAGCATAAATTTGGGGGTAGCAAATTATGGCAGCTTTGTGACTTCAGAAAGCTATTTTGATTTTTTGTTCTAGTTTTGTCATCTGTATACACACACACACATATATATATATTTAAATATATATATATAGTATAGTATACATAGTATATACATAGTGTGTGTGTATATATATATAGTACCTGTGTCTAGAGTTGGTGTGTGGGTTGGATGCGATAAGTAATATGGAAGACATGTGAGTTTCCTTCCTTCTGACATGAATTATCTCATATCCACTCTTGCCATCCCCTGACGGAGGCACTGGAAGTATTATGTCCATTCTACAGGTGAAAATTTAAGGATAGTAGGGGATATGGCACATTTCCAGCATTATATATCAGGAAAGCATGTGTAGAAGAGTGTGGAGTTTGGCCTGGTCTTCTCATTTCCAGTGAATAAAATTAAAGTAATGGTAGAATTCCCCACTCCCTAAACTCATTATGAAAAATCTTTGCATTTCTAGGACAGTTTTATAGTTTAGGAGACAC
The DNA here is from genome assembly GCF_008692635.1 of Crocuta crocuta. Taxonomy (NCBI): domain Eukaryota; kingdom Metazoa; phylum Chordata; class Mammalia; order Carnivora; family Hyaenidae; genus Crocuta; species Crocuta crocuta. The sequence goes on from NW_027530975.1 coordinate 538,551, forward strand.
AGTAAAGATTAATTTTTATTTTTGGATTAGGAAAACATGAAAAAATCAAATAATCATCTAGAATCTCAGCACTGAGCTCCGGAGGGATTATGAACATTGGGATCAATATCTCTATAGTTTTTATAGAATGTATGTAGACATATACTTATGCATAAATGTGAGAGCATATTTTTATTTAATAATATATCATTTTGTGTGTTGCCAGTTTATCACAGTCTACTTTCAAAGCTATAGCACTTTACACATATGAGAACAGGATTGTTCTCACCTTTGCACATGTAGTAGAGCCCCTAGTTCATTGTTACTCTTCCTGCTTTAGATAATCAATTATCTTTTCTATTTCCCTTCAGTCTTGCCATTTCTATATTTCTCTGTGTGGGTCTAACCTTCTGTATGGTATCATATTCCTATGGCCTGAAGAACTTCCTTTAATATTTTTTGTATTGTAGGTCTAATGGTAATGAGGACTCCCAGCTTCTGTTTATCTTAAAAAGTCTTTATTTCTTCTTAATTTTTTAAAAGATATTTTGGCTGGGAATAGAACTCTCATTTGACAGGTGTTTATTTTTCAGTATTTAAAGATGCCCCCTGTGTTTTCAGCATTGCATAATTTAGGAGGCTATAATTATTGTCTTTGCTCTCTATATGGAATATGTCCTTTTTTCTTCTGTTTACCTTCACAATTTTTCCTTTATCTTTCATTTTCAGCAATTAGACTGATGTGTCTAATTGTGACACTTACTGGTTTATAGTTTATCTTCCTTGGTGTTCTCCAAGCTCCATCTTGAATATGTCGTTTCATGCATTTCATTATTTTGAGATAATTTTTGGCCATTGTCTCTTCAAGTATTTCTTCTGCCCCATCTTCTATCTTCTCCTTATTCAACTCCAGTCATTTTCTTTTCCATTAATTTTTAATTTGTGTTTGGTCGTTTATACTAACATATCTTTAAGTTCACTGATGCTTCCCTCAGCTGTGTGAAGTCTGGTGATCAGCCCACTAGAGGAATTGTTTCTTATATTGTGGTTTTTCTTAACAAGGTTTCTATTTGACTGAAATCTCCTATCTTTGGTGAAATCCCCTAACTTTTGATGCTTGTAGCTCACTGTTCCACTAGACAGAATGCAGAAGAGACTTAGGTAAATAGTTATCTTTGAATAAGGGCACATTTTTGTCAGGCTATAAATGTAGAAGTTTGAATCTAGTCAAGTTAGCTGAGTTTACATTTTGTTTGAGTGTACCACAGGCTTCAGCTTCCTCTAGAGGAGGGCTGCACTGCCTTGTGCTCAGGGTGGTAGCTGGGGCGTTAGAGAATTTGTGTGGTGTTGGTGCTTTGTCCACCGCTCTCCCTGCACACCTGAAGCATGAGGCCATCTCTCGCGAAGCTCCTGTCTGGCCTCAGCAGCTCACTGCTGTTGCTTGTTACTCTATGCTAGGCTCCTGCTGGGACTGAGGGTTCTTTCATTCTGGCTCAGCTTCAGTCTTAGGGAGGGTGCCCAGGCCTCAGGGCTGGGTCTTTCTTCACGTTCCTTCCCTTTCAACTATGGCAGCCAACCTCTACCTTTTATCCGTGGTTTTAGATTTGAAGCCTTTTCATATATACTGCCAAATTGCATCTCAGAAAGCATGTGTAAATTTACATTTCACAAGTAGCAAATGAGGGTACTCTTAAATAAACATTTTCATCTCTCCTACCACTAGGCTCTTTTGATATGTTGGGATCCCATGATTTTGTTGCTCTCTTATGTAATGGAAATGCAGCTCTGGGTCTTGTGCACAGTAGGGCATAAACCATTTTTATTGGTTATCTGATGAATCAAAATATAAATGTCCCATTGAGTGGTCCAAAGGTACCACTTTCATTTCAATTTTTTCCAAATTGACAGAAGCAGTCACTACAGATTCAGGAATGCAAAAGTATGTATTTCACTCAGAAGCTCCATTTGACAGAGAGGAGAAGCAATAGTTGTTATTTGGAGGCATTATGATCCCTGACTGAAAAATACCACTGCACAAGGGTCTAGAAAACTGTATTATCATCCCGATTCTGACTTTAATTCTTTGTCTTTTAATATGTAAATTACTGACCAATTCTATTCCCTAGTTTATTTATCTGTCAAATAGGGTTAGTGATTTTATTACAATAGAGTGTTGTCAAGGTAAAATGAAATTACAAAGGGTAAGCCCTTTACAACACGTTTTAAGTGCTATAGAAATATAAAATATTCCTCTAGAAAGGACCAGATAGGCGTAGAAAAATGTGGGAGTTAGAATTTCAAGGCACTCTTTTGACATCTATGCATCACTGTATGAGAGGGTACATGAATATGGAAGAGAGCAAAATTAGAAGTAGAGTCTTCCTCTTACTAAAATTAGCCTACTTGTAATAGAGGTTAATTAAGTCCTCAACCAGGCAAGGGCACAGTTTTAAAGGGAAATCACAAGTAAGCCCCAACTCTTGCAGAGAAGGGATGAGGTCTTAGCACCGTATCCCACTCTGGGCTCAGTAAGCTTACTGTTAGACCGTGTCTCCTACAGACCTAACCTGACCCTCCACCTACTGTCTCAGGTCAAGAATCATCCACTGTGATTCTTGGGTCACTGGAGTGACCCACGATAAAGACAAGCAAGACAATTAAAAAGTCATCAGGACGTTTGTGTCCCTCTGCCACCTTTCATTCACAGCAAAAGGGGACCAGAGCATACACAATGCACAGCATATAGTTTTACTTCCTCTTTTGTAAACTGTTACACATAGTTGAAACCTTCAGCCATAGCTGGTAGGTCTACAGCAGGGTCAGCCCCTAAGCCAAATCTGACCTACCATCTGTTTTTGTAAATAAAGTTTTTTTAATGTTTGTTTATTTTTGAGAGACACAGAGAGAAAGACAGTTGGGGAGGGGCAGAGAGAGAGGGAGACACAGAATCCAAAGCAGGCTCGAGGCTCTGAGCTGTCAGCACAGAGCCCAACTGACATAGATCTCAAACCTATGAACCACGAGATATTGACCTGAGCCAAAGTCATATGCTTAACCAACTGAGCCACCCACGTGCCCCTGATTTTGTAAATAAAATTTGATCAGGATACAACCACTCCCATTTCTTTACATATTTTGTATGACCACTTTACACTACAATGCCAGAATTGACTAGTTGCAATAGAACTTGCATGGCCTGCAAAGCTGAAAATATTTGCTATCTGGTCCTATACAGAAGAAATTTGCCTACCCTTAGTCTAGAGCAATGATATCCATCCTCTGTTTCCCCCACCAGCATTACTGAAGCAAATTTGGTTTACTAAGGTCTCTTTCTTCTTCTTTCATTCAATGAATCATTTGATACTTTGGCACCTAAGAATAATGAGGGAAAGAATTGTTCAGATAGGAAAATGAATGCTAACAGCATTATAGTTTATAATGTTTAGAAAAGTTTATACAAAGTACAGGGCAAAAAGATCATGTTAAATAATACTCCGTGAGGTCGAAATCAGCTAAATCTGGAAGTTAGAAAATTCTACACAATTATCCAGCTTTTTCAATAAGTAGTCATGGAAAACAGAAAGCAGAGTAAGGCAGCTGCAGAGATTAAAAGATGCTTAAGGGACGTTTCAACCTAATACAGGTGTGGATCTTCTAATTTGAACAACCCCACAGAGCTAACTGGACATAACAGGAGAATTCGAACACTGACAGGGTCTTAGCGTTATGAAGGAATTATTTTTACTTTGTTAAATATGATAATGGTATTGTGACTGTTTAAAAAAATTCTGGATGTCTAGGGTTTTCTTTTCCTTCTCTTAAACTTCAGCAGAAAAAAAAATAAGGAGTATAGAAGAAATAATATTCCCAAAACATTGATAAGTATTCAACCAGAGTGATGAGTACATGAAACTCATGTCTTTCTCTCAAACTTTTGTACCTGTTTGAAATTTTTCATTATAGTGTGTTTTTTAATATATGCTCAAGTCATATTTTAATATGAATCCTGGCTTTGCCAGTTATTTGTACATCTGTAAAATGGACATTGTAAGTCAGACTGTTTGCAACATTGTGAGGATTATGAGAATTAAGTGGGATAGCAGAGTTTAGCATGATGCCTAACATATAGAAAATGATCAATGCCTGGTAGCTATTATGCTGTATCTGCTACCAAATTACAAAAATGTAACCCTGGATGAGCCTAGTTCATCAATCATATAATAAACTTAGGTGAACAATGGACCTTAAATCCATATTGTTGCTACAAAGAAATAAGGAGCTAAAGTAGAGAATGTTCTCACTATATACACGTATTTCCATGGAAGTCTGGAAGCAATCATAGCACCTATAAGATGCATGGGGGAAAGACCTGTGGTATTGAGGATCATGACTTTAATTTCAGATTGTCCTAACAATATATTTATTGCTCAATGGTAATTTAAAAAAAAAGTTTTCTGTGAGATTGCTAACAAATGTCTACGAACACACTTTAGCCCCAGCTGTATGAGAAGTCCTGTGACTTTGTAGAGTACGGACTGATTTGCTGCTTTGAGTTACTATTGTTTCTCCTTGATATCTTGTGCTCAACATGAACCCAGAGGTGGTGCTAAGTAACATGATACTCCTTTAACTGAGTCTTAGCTGACTTAATCAGCCACAGTCAATCACTCATTAGCCAGAATGTATCACACAAATTTGTAGGAAAACACATTGACTTAACAGTATATGATTTTAAAACAAAAACAAAGAAACAAAAACAAAAAAGACCCCATCTCATCCATCAGTCACCTCAGGTAAATGAAATAGACTTGGACCCACCTTCAGAATGTCTTCTTTAAAATTCATCCCTTTTTGGGGGGTGGGGGGGTCTCCTGAGTAAAATTACTGTCAGAGAGAAATGTCAGGAAGCATTGTGTTCACAGTGAATGTTAAAAATAAATAAATAAATAAGTGAGGACATGTTGGGGAGAAGTTGAGGAAGCAATGTTTTGGTTGAACTGAAGATACCCAAACTGTCCTTTTTTTCTACAGAATGACATCACGCCTTTACATGTTGCGTCAAAAAGAGGAAATGCCAATATGGTAAAACTCTTGCTTGATCGAGGAGCTAAAATTGATGCCAAAACAAGGGTAAGTGCAATTTGTGTGCATGTTTATACTTATTCTCAAAAATAGGAATTCTTCCCCTGATACCTTCGCACTGGTTCAGCACTGGCTTCACTTTTCTTCATTTGTCATGGCCTCTAAGAAAATGATGCTAAATGTATTTGTCCCAAAATGGGATGCTGATCCATATGTATAAATCTGTAACACATGTTTAAGTGGTGTATGGCTTTAATTATAAAACCTAAGGCCTAAGGTCTAGAGGTTTAGTTGAGTTTGCATTTTTAAGAATGTAATCACTACCTGACCCTATTGGCTGGGCAGTTTGGTCAATTCAGTATTAGAACTGACAGTTATTCTATTTAAAAACAAATTGGTCTACTTTTGCACACTGCTGGTGCAAATGTAAAGTGGTACAGGTACTCTGGGAAACGGTAGGGAGGCTCCTCAAAATATGAAAACTACAACTACCCTACCATCCAGCAATTCCACTACTGGGTATTTACCCTCAAATATTGAAAACAGTATCTTGAAGCAATATTTGCCCACTCCTGTTCATGACAGCATTGTTCGCAATAGTCAAGAGATGGAAGCAACACAATGTCCATTGACAGATGAATGGATAAAGAAAATGTAATGTATATATACAGTGGAATATTATTCAGCCCAAAACAGGAAGGAAATCCTGTCATTCTACAACATGAATGAAATCTTAAGGACATTATCCTGAGTGAAAGAGGCCAGTCACAAAAGTATAATACTGCATGATTCCATTGATATGGAGTTTCTAGAGTAGTCAGAATCATAGAAACAGAAGCAGAATGGTGTTTGCCTGGGGTTTGGGGGGCAGAGAAATGGAGAGTGTTGTTTAATATGCATAGAGGGTCAATTCTGCAAGATGAAAAATCTAGAGATGTTACACACAACAATGTGAATATAGTTAACACTACTGAAATATATACTTAAAAATGGTTAAGTGAGTAAATTTTAAGGTTTTTTTACCAGAATTTAGAAATATAAAACAAAACAAAACAAAACACCCCACAAAATACAAAACTGCCTGGCTAGGTATTTGGTATGTTGCTTATTCGGTGCAATGCCATTTGGTTAGAGGAAAGAACTGAGACTCAGAAGCCAGTTTGAATCCCAGATGCTGACCTTAGCCAGTTGACTTAGGAAGGCTGTTTAACCTTCTGCATGTAATTTCGCTTTCTGAAAATAAAGAAAATTAATGGCCACCTTGAAGCTTATTACAATGATCAAGCTAATGTTTATAAACTGTGTTGCCATAAAGTAGGCCAGAAATAGGTCACAGCCATTGCTTTTATAACTCAGAAGTCCAGTTAGCATTAAACTTCTAACCGAGGGATTATTTTGTCCAACATTTCATGTGTTTATTCCAAGATATGAGCAAGAGTTAGGCTAATGGAAAGGTGATCTCACTATACACAGCCCCCTCTCTGAGGATTTGGAGTGGTTTTCCCTATCTTGTCACCGTAGCCCCTGCAATTCTGTGCTTCCTCCTTAAGGAATCCTGATCTCCATGGTTCCAAAACTGGCCTGATAACCTGCATTTGATTCCTGTGGTTCCTTGATTTACTACTTCACTTACTCAAGTAATAAATGATTACTGAGTGGGCCTACTGTGGGGAAGACACAGTGAGGTGACAGAGCAGGGCTGCAGGACACTGTCCTTACCCTCACAAAGCTGATGAGTAGTCAGCTGCCTGTGCTCTGACCTGAAGACATCCCAGCTGTAGGTAGTTTTCAGGAGACCCCAGGCTTCCTTTCCTAATAACTACTGAACCTGAAAATCTGCACATACCTTAAGAGAAACAAGATTTCTAGAGAGAAGGAATGAAGAAAGATGAAGGTTGACCCCTAGAGGACTGTCTGACTGGGGAAGTAAATTGAGTAGAGCTCTTACTGAATTGACTTTGCATTCTTTAATAAGATGCCATTACCAATATGCTAGACCTGTCACTTTAAATGGCAGGGGTCTTTGCTAATATAGGCTGCTTAAAGAGGTTGTAAGGAATAAAACCGAATCAGTCCTATGGCACTCAATTACCATGTAGAGCTAAAGGATCATATGTGAACAGGGAAAATTTTTATAAAGAAAAATGAGGAATACTAGAGCCAAGCAAGAAAGAGGAGCTTGAAGAGATATACCTGGTTACCCAGCCGGGGTTTTAGTGAGTACGTGGATTAGAAATCATCTTATTTCTCCCTCTCTTGAAATAATCATCAATCACTGGCAAAATTCCTTTTCAGTTACTTTACCTCATTTATCCAAAAATTACCTGCTGTATTTGATACAATGAAAGGAGAAAGGGGCATATGGAGAACTCAGGTCCCATGTTTATGAGGCAGATAGTGACACCAGAGTGAAAACATAAGAACTTTTCTGGATAAAAGTGTCAGAGATACGGGGGCACCTGGGTGGCTCAGTCAGTTAAGTGTCCAACTCTTGGCTCAGGTCAAGAACTCATGGTGCATGAGATTCAATCCCATGTTGGGCTCTGCACTGACAGAAAGGAGCCTGCTTGGGATTCCCTCCCTCTCTCTCTGCCCCTCCCTGCTCCCTTTCAAAATAAATAAATAAACATTTTTAAAAGTATCAGAGATATGGAATAATGTAGTATGCAACTTTGCATACTATGCAAATTTAGGGAGCTCTACTTGGTTTCTCTAACATTTTACCTTCCTGTTGTGAAAGGTTCTCTTATTTTGAGTAAGATGCAGTCTCCTTTTTACCATCCATTCACTTGTAACTGGGATTCGCTTTTCTCCCGTGTTCTGTGAATAGCATGTGACTGTGAAGGAGACAGAAATAGAGAATGGAGAAGCCTGTCCTGCTTCCCTTGCTCTCCAGCAAGGAGTGGGGTGAGGGGGGATGGCAACTGGGCACAAACTGAATTCCTGGCAGACGATATCGAAGAAAGCGTAGTACATACCCCAAATATGTAAACTATTTTGTGTTCTTCTCATCAAAGCCTCCCTTCTCTCTGGCTGAAATGACTGAGTAGTCACTGGGTGTGTGGGTGAAAGGGAGGGAGCCAGCTAAAATGTCAGAAAGCCCTGGGGCCAATCCTAAAAACAGAAAACAAAATTGTCCATAAATGCAAGTTTTAACTACTCAATCCAGTAGCTCTTGGGAGAATAAATATTGTTATCTACCCGTCCACCCCCAACCAGTTACTTAGGACTGTTGTGGCTACCTTGCTTTAGAGACAGGAGACATCTCAGGGACCTGTACTCCAAGGGACCTCATTGGCTTACTCTGCTCCCTGCATGTGCTGCTGACCTAATAAAGTACTCAGTTTAAAAGCAGACTCTTAGAGCCCTTTTATTCAAGCAAGTAAACTTGATTTATGGTCAGAATAGTTTAGGTAGGACCTGAGCAAGATCTTACCGGCCAGAAAAGCAAGATGAGAGTGATCAGTGACCTGATCTCTAGTCTTCAGTGTGACTTGCAAGTAAAATTGTGACCTTAGGCAAGCTCACCCTTCTGAGTCTTTGTTTCTGTCCCAGCATGGATGAAGAATTGTTTCAGACGATTTTAAAGCTCTCCCATTTGGAAGGACACTGCATATTGTAACGTCACCATAAAATTCAAGATGGTTCTATAAGTCACACTGATGTTACCAAGAAGGTAAAGTAGGAGAGCTCAGCCTCCAACCCCCAACAAAGATCAACAACAGTGAGGAAGCATCCACAAAGGAAAGCAATTCCGGGAGAGCTCAGGGTCCTCTTAAGAATCTTCAGCAACTCAGTATGAGAAAGAAAAAAAAAACCCTCTGAGAATAATTACAAAAGAAGAGAAGGAAGACCAGCTTCATTTTGCCTGCATCATCCAATCTCCCAGGCTGGCACTGCTCACTGCCAACAGTGAACTCCTCAGCTTGAGAGAGTTTCCCTTACCAGGAAAGGGAGAGTGAAGTGAGTGGCTGGCTTCCCTAGCTTTCAGGACACTGCATGAAGGACCCTCTTCAGTTTTCCCCACCCAGATTGCAAACTGGTGTCGCCGCTCTGGAAAGCAGAATGGGGGTTCCTCAAAAACTTAAATTGCACTATGACCCAGCAATTGCACTACTGGGCATTTACCTAAAGGATACAAAATTACAGATTCAAAGGGGCACATGCACCCCAGTGTTTATAGCAGCATTATCAACAATAGCTAGGGGCACCTGGGTGGCTCAATCTGTTGAGCATCTGACTCATCACAACAAGTGTCTTCCTTAATTCTTTTTTATCTATTTATTTTTAAATATTTGTTTTAAATATTTTTATTTATTTCTAGGGGAGAGAGAGAGAGAGAGACAGCATGAGCAGGGGAGGGTCAGAGAGAGAGGGAGATACAGACTCTGAAATAGGCTCCACGCTCTTAGCTGGCAGTCAGCACAGAGCCTGACGCGGGGCTCAAACCCATGAACCGCGAGATCATGACCTAAGTGAAAGTCGGACGCTTAACCGACTAAGCCACCCAGGTGCCCCTTGTCTTCCTTAATTTTTAAGAGGCCCTGAGCTCTCCCAGAATTGCTTTCCAAATGGGAGAGGTCATGATCTTCACAATCATGAGATCAAGCCCCACACCAGGCCCCACACTGAGCCTGGAGCCTTCTTGAGATTCTGTCTCTCCTCTCTATGTCCTTCCCCAACGCTTGCACATGCACTCTCTCTCTCTCTCTTGCTCTCACTCTCTCTCTCTCAAAATAAATAAACTAAAAAAAAGAAAAACCCAACAACTGCCAAACTATGGAGAGAGCACAAATGTCCATCGACAGATGAATGGATGAAGAAGATATATATAAATATATATGTGATATAAGATATATGTTATATTGGAATATTACTCAGCCATCAAAAAGAATGAAGTCTTGCCATTTGTAATGATGTGGATAGAGCTAAAGTGTATTATGCTCATCAAAATAAGGCATCCATAGAAAGACATGCCATATGATTTCACTCATATGTAGAATTTAAGAAACAAAACAGAAGAACATAGGGGAAGGGGGGAGAGAAAAATAGGGAAGCAAATCATAAGAGACTCTTAACCATAGAGAACAAACTGAGGGTTGCTGGTGGGGTGTTGGATGAGGGGCTGGGCTAAATGGGCAAGGGGCATTAAGGAAGACACTTGTTGTGATGAGCGTGGGTGTTATATCTAAGTGATGAATCCCTAAATTCTAGTCCTAATACCAATACTACTCTATACGTTAACTAACTTGAATTTAAATAAAATCTTGGAAAGAAAAAAGAAAGTTTTAGCTGACCCAGAGACTGCAAAGCTGTATCAATAGAGATAGGAAGGAACAAAGAAGAAGAGTAGATGCTACCAGTACCAACCATGCAGCAGGAATGACTGGTTCCCAGCAACCTGCTTTGCAGAAGACCTCAGCAGCTTTCTTGCTACTGAAGTAACTAATGGCAGGAAGAGCCACTGCGGGCCCCCTGCAGACTTCATTGGGTTTTGCCCCTACAGATATTCATATTCACAGCCTCCAGCCTCCTGAGTCCCTCCCTGCTCCCTACCCACACTTCCACACACACCCCCCACCTCCACTTCCTGCTGCTAGAGCCAAGGGTCCACACTAGCAGCCAGCCCGGGACTCTGTGTCTGCACAAGTATAAGAAGCCAGCCTAGCCCTTTCTCTCTCCCGGCCATCTTGGAGGCTGCTTTTGGTTGCGTCCGTCCCGCCCCTAAGGCAGGAAGATGGTGGCCGCAAAGAAGACGAAAAAGTCGCTGGAGTCCATCAACTCTAGGCTCCAGCTCGTTATGAAAAGTGGAAAGTACGTGCTGGGGTACAAGCAGACTCTGAAAATGATCAGACATGGCAAAGCGAAACTGGTCATCCTCGCCAACAACTGCCCAGCCTTGAGGAAATCTGAAATAGAATATTATGCCATGTTGGCCAAAACTGGTGTCCATCNCAGCCCAGGACTCTGTGTCTGCACAAGTATAAGAAGCCAGCCTAGACCTCGTACTGCCCCCACCACTGTGTGCACGCTTGGGGCTAGCCCCTCCAGCTGTGCATTTGCACACCGCTAGTCCAGCCTCTACTGCCACCCACACACCTGTGGCAGAACCTGCGGCATTGAAGGGCACACCCACAAGCCAGCGCCTTCACAGCAGTTTGTGGGTCTGAATCTGGCTCCATCACCAGTAACTGGCCTTCACTCTGTGGCATGTGTCAGGTAAGTTCTAGCTGTTTATGCCCCAACCAGACCATCGTTACTGGACTCCAGGGCTCCGCACACTCCCCGGGGAGACTCTGCAGCCACAGGGGTACACACTAAGAGGAAATCCCCCACAGCCATTGGAAGGCCAGATCTGGCCCTGTCTACTGTCTCTAGCCTGCGCCACTGGGCTCACCTGCAGCTGGTCTTTCAGGCTGTGTTCCTGCATGCCCCTTGCCTGACTCTCAACACCAGCGTCCACTGTAGTGTGCCCATGGTGAGGCCCCACAGCCACAGCATTCCACAAGGACAGGCATGGCCCCCACAGCTGCCTGTACACCTGCAGTCGGCCCAGGCCCTTGCAACTGGCCCTGGCCCCCACCACTATGTGTATGCTTGAGACCAGACTCCACCACTATGTAGGGGCCACTGTACAGCTATGTGCACACCACCAGCTCCAGCTACCACCGCTGCTTTCCCATGTCCCCAGCCACTGGCCCTGGAGGTACTGCTGAGAACTCTGACCACCCCACTCTGTGCTCACCAAGCACTGCACAGTTGTCAGTGCTATGGACCTGAGTGGCTGAGCAGATAAGACATCATATATCTCTGGGACATGACCCACCACACACCCCTGCCTTTGCCACTCTGCACCACTAGACCTGGGGTTACAGCACACTCCAGCAAGCCCCTGTGCATAGGTGAAGGTCTTTCCATATCGAAGTCAACCCATAAAATATGGAAGAAGTGAGTGGTTCTTTAAATGTGCAGACTTTAAATATGCAAGGCTACAGGAATCTTGAAGAATCAGGGAAACCACCAAGCCAACATAGTAAACCTTCCAGTAATTGGCCTCAAAGAAATGTAGATATAGGAATTGCCTGACAGAGGATTCAAAATAATTGTTTTATAGATGCTCAGAGAGCTGCAAGAAAACAGAGAAAAACAATTTAACAAATTAGCGGGAAAATATAAGTACAGAAAGAAGTTCAGCAAAGAGATAGAAAATATAAAAAGAGAACCAAACAGAAATTTGGAGCTAAAGAGGATGGTGATGGAACTGAAGAATTCAGTAGACAGCTTTAACAGCAGACCGGGACGGCCAGTGGCAAGAAGCCTTGAAATTATCTACTCAGAGGGAGCAAAAGAGAAAAGAATGGAAAATTCCAGGAGAAGATCTGCATGACTAAAAGGGGCATCGTTAAGTGAAAACAGTCCATCCATTATTTAGTCCCAGAAAGAGAAGAGAAACTTACTGAGGACTTGTAAGTGACACCACCTCAAATCTGAAGAGTTGTAAGGGTCAGTAGGGGGAAGAAACTAGACAAAGAAGTAGGTGCCCCTCGAGAATAGAAATTGAAGGTTTTTTTTAAGAAAAAATATTAAATAAAAAGCACCCACTAGTTTTATGAAAAGAAAATTACCAGTTCTATTGATTAATTCTTAAAGCTGGAATACAGCATTTAAACTGCATTTCCAATATTATTCAGCCACAAACATAAAAGGAAACCCTACCACTTGCAACAACATGAATAGATCTTGAAGCCATTATCCAAGGTGAAATAAGTCAGACAGAAAGACAAATACCACATGTCATAACTCAGATGTAGAATCTAAAAACATCACACCCGGGGCACCTGGGTGGCTCAGTTGGTTAAGTATCCATCTTCAGCTCAGGTCATGATCTCGTGCTTCACAAATTCAAGCCCAGCGTTGGGCTCTCTACTGTCAGTGTGAAGCCTGCTTCAGATCCTCTGTCCCCGCCGCCTCTGGCCCTCCTCAACTTGTGCACACGTTCTCTCTCTCTCTCTCAAAAATAAACATTTAAAAATAATAAATAAAATACAATAATAAAACATCACATTTATAGAAACAGAGAAGTGGTTTCCAGAGTGTGAGAGGTAGAGGAAATGGGGAGATTTGGTCAGATGTTACAGACTACCAGTTATAAGATGAATAACTTCAGGTATCNAGCCCTCCTCAACTTGTGCACACGTTCTCTCTCTCTCTCTCTCTCAAAAATAAACATTTAAAAATAATAAATAAAATACAATAATAAAACATCACATTTATAGAAACAGAGAAGTGGTTTCCAGAGTGTGAGAGGTAGAGGAAATGGGGAGATTTGGTCAGATGTTACAGACTACCAGTTATAAGATGAATAACTTCAGGTATCTGAAGTTTACTTGGTTGGGGGGGGCCTGGGTGACTCAGTCGGTTTAGCGTCCAACTTCGGCTCAGGTCATGATCTCACAGTTTGTGAGTTCAAGACCCGCATCAGGCTCTGTGCTGACAGCTTGGAGACTGGAGCCTGCTTCAGATTCTGTATCTCCCTCTCTCTGCCCCTCCCCTTCTCACACTATGTCTCTCTTGCTCTCAAAAATAACTAAACATTAAAAAAAATTTTTTTAATAGTTTACTTGGTGACTATAGCTAACAATTCTGTATTGTATATTCAAAAGTTGCTATGAAAGTAGAACTTTAATATTTTGACCATGACAATTGCAAAATTCATGTGAGGTAAAGAATGTGTTAACTAACCTTATTGTGGTAAGCATTTCACAATTTGTATGCATATCAGATCATCACATGGTATAACCTAAATTTCTACAAGCTTCCGTGTCAGTTTTATCTCAGTAAAGTTAGAGCTCAAAAGGCAGAAGCTTCGCTAGGATCTGATGAACCACAAAGCCTGGGGTCCTTTTTCTATTTAGTTCATTTCAAGAAAAGTTGTCCTATTTTCCCAGCCCCATAATGCTATCTACTGTCAATTGGCTTGTTTCATATTCTCCTGCAGAATAGACCAGAGTAAGTATACAGAGTTATCCCTGTAATAATGGTGGCAAATGTGCTAAGATATAAACATATATCAAGGTAGATTCTTCAGTCTGGTCTATATGCAGATCCTACTTTTAAAATAAGTTTTGAAATTTGCTCACTTTTTTTCCAACAAGATTTTAATGGCTTTATTTATAGACTAAAATGTTTGGCTAAAAATGGCTATTTGTGGTAGCTGATGAGTTTTGGGGATTTGTTTGTTTGTTTTCCATTTGAGGCCTGTTTCTAATCATGCCTCTCCCAGCTCCCAGTTTTCCTAGCAAGGTGCCACTACCCAGATCCACCTGTAATCTCATTACCACCACATCACATCTAAGCCACACCTTGCCACTGACATGCACACATTCATCATGGTATCTGTAGCACTCAGCATGCTTTCTGGCACATACCAGATATTTAATATGTATTTGCTGAATATATAGAAGTGAAAGCTACATTCCTGAAGGTTAAATTTGCCAAAAGGTCTTAATTTTCTTGACTTTTTTTCCATTAATTTTCTTGACTTTATACTGTTCCTGTGGTAATGTGATTTTACTCCCTAAAGGTAATGGCTTCCAATTGATTCATAAGAATGAAAGAATATTTGTGTGCAAGTAGATAAAGCATTTTCAGAATACTTGCAATCTGTCAATTGTTAAATTCTTATCATTCTGAGAAGGTATCAGGGAACACTTGGATGCCCTGTAATTGTAGCCTGTCCTTTCCCAGAAATGCAACTGGTTATTATTTCTCAGGGTAAATACAAAGAAAGGAATATTGGTATAAACCTTTGCTTTCTATTATACTTACAGAAGTGTATTGCCCTGACTAAAAATAAATCCTTAAAGAAAATATTAAATATTTTATAGTCATAATATAGTCTCTGTCAAATGGAAAATGTGAATACTATACTTCCTCCTTAGAGTCTAACATAGACATGTTGACAAGAACACTTGAAATAATGTAAAATGCTCTGTATTTCTACATTAATCAAGACTAATTTGAAGATATTTATGTCATTCAAAAATAGATTTATTTTGAATTTTTATATAACAAATATTAGAAGTTAATTGAAAATATTTATTTGGATTCTAAGAAGGGCAAGAGCACCTTCCCCTAAATTGACTTTAAACTACTCTAAAAAAATTAAGTCTTAATAAAAAAAAAAAAGAAAGTACAAGTAATCATACCATGCCCTTACCATTCAAACCATGAAAATCTCTTTGAGGGAAAGAATGCTTTTGAGAGTTGCAAAGAGTTCTGAGACCATGACAAGAGCATCTTCTCTCTCTCTCTCTCTCTCTCTTTCTCTCTCCCTCTATCTCTCTGTCCTAGTGATTTTACAACATGTTGGAGACCTCGATTCTCTTACCAAGTTAGAGATCTAAAAGCATTGGGTAAATTTCGTGTGCTCCTAATCCTGGTTCTCCCAAAGGATCTGCAAAGCAGACTCAGGACAGCAGTTTTGTTAGTTAACTGTTATGTGGTTCTAAGTGCTGGTGCCCAGAAAGTAGTCTGCTCTTCCTCCTATTTTCTTGTGATGTCTGATGGTAATGCTGACACCCTGTTCCTTTTAAATAACTCTACATCCAGTAGGTACACAAGTACCCTGCAGTTATCAACTATAAGCATCTTTAATTATCCTCCTTCCCAAAGGAAAGTTACAATAAGTAAAAAGATCATTATTGTTTTTATTTAAGTGTGAACCTTAATTTGAATTTCTTCTATGTAACATTTTCTAAGAACTATATAAAAAACCCTTTATATATTTAAAATCATATATTATAATAGGTTATTCAGTTTCTATCTACTGAAAATTTAAGAATTCTCTCATCTATTTATAGAAGGAATATTCCTAAAGTAGTGTATGACAGAAACAAATATAAACTATAATGGTGCAGTGTGTGAAAGTCAAATATTCATATTT
The DNA here is from genome assembly GCF_008692635.1 of Crocuta crocuta. Classification (NCBI taxonomy): domain Eukaryota; kingdom Metazoa; phylum Chordata; class Mammalia; order Carnivora; family Hyaenidae; genus Crocuta; species Crocuta crocuta. Next base: position 554,557 of record NW_027530975.1, read on the forward strand.
TTACTCAACTGTATTAGAGTTTTGGCTTCAAGTAATGTTGGAGTAGTTTATATTGAACTAAGCATCCTGCTGATAAAAATCATAAACGTGAAAAATAGTTTTTAAAAACTTGTTTGTAGGCACTGAAAAGTAATCAAAAACTGACATAAATTGGAGTGAATTCAACTTTTGAAAGAACTAAATAACACAAGATGAGATCTATATTTTTATGGCAGGTACTGGATACAATTGATTGAGAAAGTCACAATTTTATTGTCTTGAGGTCAGAGGATCAAGTTTGGGGCTCTAATGGTGGCTGGATATTCAGGGAGGAATCACAGATAGGAGGGAACCATGAAGGAACATATAAGCATATAAACTCCCCACGATCCTTGGATGAGCACTGAACTATGTGTGTGGGAGGGGGGTTAGGGGGGATGAAACTCCAAGGAGAGCAGAGGGAAATAACAGGTAAAAAATCAAAAGCTGAGGGGCGCCTGGGTGGCTCCATCAGTTAAGCGTCTGACTTGGGCTCAGGTCACGATCTCATGGTTCGTGGGTTTGAGCCCCGTAAAGGGCTCTGTGTTGACAGCTAGCTCAGAGCCTGGAGCCTGTTTCAGATTCTGTGTTTCCCTCTCTCTCTAACCCTCCCCTGTTCACGCTATCTGTCTCTCTCAGAAATAAATAAAACATTAAAAAAAAGTTTTTTTAATCAAAAGCTGGGAAGAAAGTTCAGTAGTATTTGCTGCAAGGAAAACAGAATCATCATGTCAGGGAGGCTTGGTAAACATCTTTGGCTTTTTATTAACTCTACAAAGACTGCATCTTAAAAGTTATACTATGTCCCAGGACTAAAGGGATTCCTCTTGGAATAAGGAACAAACTAAAACAGACCTGCTATTGAAAACCTAAAATCAGGTCCCTACAAAGTTAGAGTCTTTAAAGCACATTATTCACAATATCCAGTATTTAATTTAGTATACATGAAAGGAAATGAGAAAATCTGACTTGCTGTCAAAAGAAAGGTTAAGCAATAACAACAGACCCATAGGTGACTCAGATGTTGGAATTAACAGACTTTAAAATAACTGTGATAAATATGTTAAATATCTGAAGGAAAAGATAGATATAATGAGTAAGGCAAAAAGCTTTTTTTTTTTTTTCAGGAGAAATAAGGAAATCTTTTAAAAAATAAAAAACTTAGAACTAAAAAAACACAATTACCTTAAGTTTTAAAAAAATCACTGGGTGGGATAAAGAATAGATTGAATACAAAGGAAGAAAGAATTGGTGAACTTGAAGACAAGTTATAAAAACCATCCAACTGAAGAACAGAAAGCAAAAAGATTAAGAGTCAACTTAACACCATGTCAACAACCAGTGGAATACTAGCAAGCTGACTAAACACTTACAGTCCAGTCCAAGAAGCTGAAGAGAAAGAGAATGGAGTAGAAAGATATGTATATTTATTTCAAAATTCAATCATAAACCGCAAACCCTAGACCCAGGAAACTTAGAACACCAAAGGAGGATAAATACAAAGAAAACCACACAGAGGTACATCATAGTGAAACTGCTAAATGGCAAAGATAGAGAAAAAAATGTGTACGCAGCCAAAGAAGAAGTTACATTATAAATGGAAAAACACTGATGAGACTGTGATCTAACTTCTTATCAGAAACACTAGAGGCTATAAGACAATGGAACATCTTTAAGGTGCTAAATGAAAAATATATTAATCTAGAATTTATATCCAATGAACATTAACTCATAATAAAAGCAAAATACAGTTTCAGATAAGCAAAAATTGAGATTGTGTGTTACCATCAAGCCCACACTAAAAGAAATACTAAAGGAAGTTCTTCATTCAGAAGGGAAATGATACCATGTGGAAATGTGAATCTAAATAAAGGAGAGAAAAGTCAAAAGTAATACACAAGCGGATTGCTATAAAGAACACCTTGTCTTTCTAGAAATTCTTTAAAATTAGATTATTTAATAAAAATATCAATTTGTTATGAGGCTTATAATACATGTAGAAGTTAAATATAGGGTTGCTTGGGTGGCTCAGTCAGTTAAGCGTCGGATTTCAGCTCAGGTCACGATCTCACAGTCCGTGGGTTTGAGACCCACATCAGGCTCTGTGCTGACTGCTTAGAGCCTAGAGCCTGCTTCAGATTCTGTGTCTCCCTCTCTCTCTACCCTTCCCCTGCCCACTCTCTGTCTCTCAAAATAAAATAAAGACAGAAAAAAATTAAATATATATTTATAGCACAAAGGGTAAAACCAACAGTGTAAATGGAATTATAATATTATAGAATTTCATATTATACATGAAGTTATATAATATAAATTCAATCCATTATTATATATGATGAGTAGTCTCTGATATATGATTAATAATATAATATTATTTAGACTATTAAATTAACGATACATATTGTAATGTCTAGGGCAACCACTAAAAGAAAAAAAAAAGAAAAAGGAGATTTGGTTAAAAAGCCAAAAGAGGAGGGGATGCCGGGTGGCTCAGTCAGTTGAGCATCTGATTCCTGATTTCGGCTTGAGTTGTGATCCCAGGGTCATGGGATCAAGCCCCACATCAGGCTCTGCACTGAGTGGGGCGTTTGCTTGGGATTCTCTCTCTCTCTCTGCCCCTCTCCCCTACTTGTGCTCCCCCAACCCCACAAAAAAAGCAAAGGAGGAGATAGCAAATGATATATGTGATGATTCAGTGATTAGAAAACTAAATAATGTTCTATTAACCCAAAAGAAGACAAAAAGGAGGGTTAAAAAACCCAGAAAGAACAGAATGGAAAAATATACAACAAATAGCATAAGGGTGTATTCCAGACTCAGAGAGAAAGCTATGGTTTTCTAAGCAGAGAGAACAATACAAGGATTTTGCCTTGCCTTAGTTTACTTTTAAACGCACAGAATGTATGAATGCAGCAGCAAGAAAGGAAGTAGAATGAAAGATTTCTCTCTCCTATATTTGAATGGCAGAAATGAACTCTAGATCTTAAAAGGAGATTGTGTTCTAGAAGGAATCTGATCCCTCAGACGAAGGCAAGTCTAAGTATAAATTCTGATTCCAGCCGTTTGCTTGCTTGTGACCTTCAGCAGGTACATTCCTCCTCTGGAGCAGCTTTCTCATCTATAAATGGAATTTGTAATGCCTTTCTCAGGAGTTGTAAAGATTCAATAAGATCACAAATAAAAACTGGCTGTAATGACGGGGCAGGGTGGGGGAGAGTCAAAAATGTTATTTCACTCCCTCCTAGGCCAAATCTACAACTGCCTCACATGCACAAAATGAGGATACACTCAGAATTTTTGGTAAAAAAACACAGATATGAGAATAGCAGTACTGTTGGGCTACAGTTGGTGCCCTCTCATTTATCTCTGGCTGTATTATAGCTCTCCTCTCCTGAGTACTACTGTCTTTCTCTTTCATTGTTTTTGGTTTTCAATTAAATATCATATCCTGTTTTATATCCACGATATAGGAAAAGAGTATGTATCCACTGGATTCTCTCTGCTTGATTTCCTTTTCTACCTCTAGAATGAGATTTTTTTTTTTTTTTTTTGCTTAGAGGGAAGGAAAGAAAGGAACCTACAGAATACAAATCAAAATAAATTTCTGTTTTTGAAAGTATTTCCCAAGTCATGAATTTGTGTCATTTCAGTATTGACATTGAGCAAATTCAACATGTTAAGAACATATTCTGGGTTCAGTATTCTTAGGTCTGATGCCTTAATGTCCTGTTCAATGCTTTTCAGCTGAATAGGACCTGAAAGCAAGCCTTTTTGACCTTCGAGTGTGCTAGGTTTTGCTTTTAGGCTAACACAAGAGAGCATTTTGTCCAGCTAGTAAAGTACAGTTTCCCACCTCAGTAATAAGATTACTGTCACTGAAATGAAATATGAGATCTGGACTAGCCAGTTGGCTTTGCTTCAGAATTCTGCCCAAGGGAATACTTGTTCATTATGTCAGTGCTTTAAAAATCAAGGGAATTGGAAAAAAACTACCAACCCTGTGCAATTTCATTTCCCTCCCATACTGTTACTATGGCAACCCAGCATCCCTCTCTCCTTCTCTCCCGTCCAAGTGCATATGCTGCCATTCTTGAGGCAGCCTCCCCTGAGCCCCGGCAATTGCCTTTGTCAAGCATTTTCCAACTGGAGGTTGACACTGTTATACGCAGCTGAAGAAATGCTTTTTGGTACAGGACCGAGTCAGAGTGACCCTGTATATTAGCTGTAAATTTCTAGGGTTTGGGAACAGGTTAGAATCCTCATTTTTGTACTGGAAAAAAAAACATTGCTCTAGTTTTAGGGAGAGGAGTAGATCCGTTCACTGCTGTGTTCTAAACAACAGTACTCACAGTAGCTCTCTCTTTTCAGCTCCTGGTATTCAAATAAGAGGAAAATATCTTATTTAAAAGAAATCCCCTAATATTTTTCTTATTCTGAGAGCTAAAATGACTAGTCATATTCCTTAAATTACTTATTTATTGAGAATTTTATTTTTCTGGAAAGAAAGACATTAGAGCATTTCTGAAGGACAAAATTAGTCTACTCTTAACAAGAAGAATTCTTAACCAACTAACTAGAAAATGTTTTTAAAGGACTAGCCCCAAAACCCACTCATTTGCTCACTCCATTCCTTCATTTACTCATTTTTATTAAGCAACTTTCATGGATACAGTGCTGAGTTATCTTCTCTGTGAGATTCAAATATCCCTTAAGCTAGTAACTTTGTCCTCAGAAGCAGACTAGATGAAATGATGCCTGCTCACAAATAACTAAGATACCCAGTAAAAAGTTAGAGAAGCTTCCCCAAAAGAAGTGCAGATAAAACAAGGCAGATGTCCTGAAAGTACCGTGGTTATGTCTAGTTTTGGAAAAGCCTTCTAAGAAATGGAGTACTTTAAAACAGTACAAATTTGGATCTTGGAGAAAGTGGAAAGGGAAATCCTTCCCGGTACCCAGTGTTGGCAGAGCAGAGAGACCAGAACATGAAGAGCTGCAGACAGCTTGTGAGCTGGGGTAGAAGGGAGGGGCATTGGGGAAGGCCGAGTGTAGCTGAGACTGCTTGTAGAAGACCACCAATGCTGATCTGAGAAACTGAGGCTTGGCTGAGGACTGAGTGGTTACTGAAGGTCTCTTTGAACATAGGGTTTCATAATCAGAACAGTGCTTCGGGAAAGTGAATGATAAGCCTCACCCATTTCAAAGCAAAAGAAATTAGTTTGAAATGTAAATGTTATTTTTTGTCCAAATATCGGTATTAAGTAATGCCAATGCTGGCTAATTTTCCTCTTTTTTTAAAAACTGAACTAAGTGTGAATCAGTACATGGCAGATACTTTCCAGTCTGGCTGTGGGTTAGCTGGTCCTGTCTTCTTTGTGACTGTAAAAGATGTGAGGCTAATTAAAGACCTTCCATTAACTGTAGGCACTAGTTTTCCACTGACCTGTGAATGTCCCAGCAGCCAGGCTGGCACTGCCTGTACAGCCAGGCAGTCGTGACATCTTGTACAGCTTCCTGATGAGCCATCTCTCCTGCCGGGATTCTGGCTGTTTGAAGTCATGCACTTTTGAAAAGTTTCAGAGAAATGTGCAGAAGATCCAAAGGAGTCAGCCCCACTTGCAATCAATGTTAAAAATACTGCAAGTAAAACTACAGTCGAGAGAGCTATGCCTCAGGGAGCTCTATGCAGTTAGCTAGGAACTGAAGATCCTACCCTGGGGAACCAGCTGACTTTATCATTGAAACCAGGTGATGAGAGGAACAATGGCGGGAACAATAGCACTTCACAGTGCTTGCACTGATGAAAAAATCACCTTCCCTAGCTGAGTCTCTAAGTCTATGAGTATTTAATAAATAAACACCAGAGATCAGAGGCAACAGCTGCAGAATGTAGATAAAAGAAGGCTCGGGGTGGCTGAAGTTTGAAAAGAGGGGCTTTGTTTTAATAACTGCTCCCAAGTCATGCCTTGACTGTCCCGCACAGTCTGGCCAAGATCTGCATTCAGCCTGTGCAAGCTTGGATGAGTAAAGAGGCTTCATCTATCAAATTAATATTATACCTTTCATTATAGGGGCAATCGTGAGGATAAAATGATATAATATCCTGGATTTGTTTCTAACTAATATAGGAATGGAGAAAAGGTCAGGATAGAGATGAATCAAGATTGACCAGGAGATGACAGCTGAGGCTGAGCACTAGACACCTAGAGAGGCTCATTATACTATTCTCTTGCTTTAGTCTGAAATAGGTTGAAATTTTCCATAATTAAAGCTTTTATTAAAAATGAAATCAGCAAAAATGTAAATCTGTAAGGGACAAAGGATTGAGGGGTTGAGGTAGATTCTGCTCTCAGATAGCCACTTTGCATTCAGTATGTAGCAATTTGCTTTGGGGAAGATAATTTTCAAGGATAAATGAGTTGGGCTAATATAATACTTTTTTTCTGTGTGAGCACGGTTTGAACAAGTCTGCACACATTCTGTGACCTCTTACATCATAGAGTCTACTTATGAGAAAATGAAAGAAACAAATTTGACCTTTCAGTTCATAAAAGACAGTCATATTATGACAGGGCCTGATATGGTTTTTTGTGTGTGGCAGAAGGTAGGTGTTAGTTCTCTTTCAGATATTTATAGGTGTTTACATTATTGGGAAGACACTTGGACTTCATAGTGTTTTTTCATCTGTTCTCAGATTTTACTTTATTCTATTTTGTTAGCAAAATGCTATTTCCCACTTGAAAGTCTATACATTGCTTTACTTTGGTTTATGAGAGCAAATGTTTCAAGTCAGCATAAAAGGCAGAATATTTAAACATGCTCACAGCATGATCAAATGAGCTTGTGATTCAAATTTCACTTTTAAGGGATTTTAATTCTGGGATGTGGGTAATAGGTTAGGAATAGGAGTGTAGCTTACTGATTATACATTAGGATAATAAGGGTTATTTTCAAGATCTGCTCACACAATCTAGAACGTGATTTGAATACACTGATAACTTTTTGATGTATCTTAAAATGTGACTATCCTTAGGGTAGGTTTTGTCAACCACAGGAATCCTCAAGTTGGGCAACACATAAGCTGGAGTGTGTAAAAACTTCTCCATAGAGTTTGGGGCCACTTAGATAGCTTTAAGTGAATACCTTCCCACTCCTTAACTCCTTGCTAATTGTCCCTTCCCACCTAGCCTGTAGCATAATAGCCATCCCCTAGTGCTTAAAGGAAGACCTAACTCACTCTCACACATCTGGCCCCAGGGTGCAAAACTTGGAGAGAAGGAGGGAACAGAGCGGAGCAAGGGGAAGAGTTCAGAATATTGGTGTCATGTTAACAACTATATGACTGTAAGATTGATTACCAAATTCTTCTGTTCATTGAATGATTAAAATCCTTCAGCTACCAACAAAAATGAAGGACCTAATGGAGTTGTCTTATGATGCATCACTGAAAAAAATCTTTGGTAAAACGTTATTAGGTGATTTTGGCATGTAATTCCAGAGTTTAAAAAATTAGTTGACACTGCTTTAACAAAAGTCCGTCTACTTATTTGTGCAGACAAGATGTCTCAGCAGCAACATTTATAAAAACAAAAAATGCTCACTAGATCAAGCATCCAACTCTTGATTTTGGCTCGGGTCATGATCCCAGGGTTGTGGGATTAAGTTCTGCATCAGGCTCTGCAGTGGTCATGCAGCCTGCTTGGGATTCTCTGTCTCTCCCTCTGCCCATCTCCCCACTTGTGTGACCTCTCTCTCTCTTTCTTTAAAAAAAAATCAGGATAGTATTTGTACAAAAATAATAAAATCACCTAGCAATAAACTTAGCCAAGATAGTGAAAGATCTATACTATGAAAACTATAAAACACAGTGAAAGAAATTGACGGCAACACAAACAAATGGAAAAATATTCCATGGTCTTAGACTGAAAGAACCAGTATTATTACACTGTTCATACTACCCAAAGCAATCTACAGATTTAATGCAATCCCTATCAAAATGCCCACAGCATTTTTCACAGAACTAGAACAGTCAATCCTAACATTTGTATGGAACCACAAAAGACCTAACCATAGCCAAAGCAATCTTAAAAAAGAAAAAAACAATCCCAGACTTAAGATACCCTTCAAAGTTGTAGTAATCAAAACAGTATGGTTCTGGCACCAAAATAGATATATAAATGAATGGAATAGAGCAGAGAGCCCAGAAATAAATCCATGATTATATTTTCAATTAATCTTCAAGAAAGGAAGCAAGAATATGCAATGGGAAAAAGTCTCTTCAACAAATGGTATTGAGAAAACTGGACAGCTACAGGCAAAGGAATGAACCTGGACCACTTTCTTATACCATATACAAAAATAAACTAAAATATTAAGGACATAAATGTGAAACCTGAAGTCATAAAAATCCTGGAAGGGAGGACAGGCAATAATTTCTCTGATGTCAGCCATAGCAACATTTTTCTAAGTACATTTCCTGAGGCAAGGGAAACAAGAGCAAAAATAAACTGTTGGGACTACATCAAAATAACAACCTTCTACACAGAAAAGGGAAAAACAAAGCTAAAAGACAGCTGATGGGATGGGAGAAGATATTTGCAAATGAAATACCTGATAAGAGGTTAGTATACAAAATATATAAAAAACATACACCTCAACACCAAAAAACAAATAATCTGAATAAAAATGGGCAAAAGACATGAACAGACACTTTTCCAAAGAAGACATCCAGATAGCAAACAGACACATGAAAACATATCACTAATCATCAGGGAAATGCAAATCAAAAATATTATGAGATATCATTTCACACCTGTCAGAATGGCTAGAATCAAAAACACAAGAAACAAGTATTGTTGAAGACGTGGAGAAAAAGAAACCCTCATGCACTGTTGGTGGGAATGCAAACTGCTGCAGCCATTGTCAAAAACAGAGAGGTTCCTCAAAAAATTAGAAATGGAAGTACCATATCATCTAGTCATTCCACAACTGAGTATTTACCCAAGGAATATGAAAATACTAATTGGAAAAATATATGCACCCCTATGTTTATAGCAGCATTATTTACAATAGCCAAATTATGGAAATATCCCAAGTGTCCATCAAAAGATGAATAGATAAAGAAGATGTGGTGTATATATATAATGGAATATTAGGCAGCCATAAAAAATGAAGCCTTACCATTTGCAACAACATGGAAGGATCTAGATGGTACAATGCTAAGTGAAATAAGTCAGTCAGAGAAAGACAAACACCAAATGATTTCACTGATATGTGGAGTTTAAAAAATGAAACAAAGGAACAAAAAGAAAACGAGACAAACTAACCAAAAAACAGACGGTTAGCTATAGACAACAAACTGACAGTTACCAGTGGAGAGGAGTGTGGGGGGATGGATGAAATAGAAAACAGGAATTAAGAGTACATTTATCATGATGAACACTGAGTAGTGTACAGAATTGTCAAGTCACTATATTGTACACCTGAAACTAATGTAACACTGTATGTTAACTATATAGGAATTTTTAAAATATATAAAAATTTAAAAAGATTACAGTTGACTTTAAAAGAAAAACAGGATAGTGTTGATGCTGACTCTGTCTCATTCCAGCAGTGGCTAATATTCATTAGTAGACACATGAACTAGTTTTGAAAACATATATCTCATTAAGAGGGGAATTTTAATTAATTGTTGATATTATTTAATAGTCAAAAAGTTAATATTATGTTTTTACTATTTTGACCAATTGTGTTTGAATAATTATAACTCCAATTAGGAGATTTATATTTGATGCTTGAAAGACATGTTCTCAGGAAATCTTTAACCTTTTCAAAATTTAATGTGCATATTTTCATAGCAAAGAGATACGGTATGGTAATTAACTAAAAATATTCAAGCACAAAATTATATTACATTAAGATAAAACCATGTGAGGGAAATGAAATGGAAACAGAAATGCAAGAGGGAAGCAGACCAATGTCAAATTTCTATTACAAATTTCTATCTGAAAAGGTTGTAGTTTTTTTAATGATGGATATCAAATTACATATGGTGTTTCAATTCCATTGGATGTTGGAAGAGTAGTGGAATCATTCTATTTTTAACTGTGAGTATTCTAATATGTGAGAAATTACATACTTTATAACTACTTAAAACTTTTGAAAAATTTATTTACTAGTTAAAAATATGAAACTGAGATATGTAAATAAATGTTTGAAGGTCACAGGTCCACAGCATATTGGATGATGCACTGGATCCTGAAGAGATACGCTGCATTTACAGACTTTCCCATCGAATCTAACTGAAGATGTTCCCTTTGTTCAACAGGACGGTCTGACACCCCTGCACTGTGGAGCAAGGAGTGGCCATGAGCAAGTGGTGGAAATGCTGCTTGATCGAGCTGCCCCCATTCTTTCAAAAACCAAGGTAATTTCTTCCCAAGTTTTTGGACACTGACTATATGTACCTTTACATCCCTTTACTGCTTCTCTAATGTAGCCTTTTGAATCATGTAGAAAAAGGACATCATCCTCATTTAGTAATTAGGATAGCCTTGTTCACCAAATCTTTGGAGAACTTCAAAATAATTTTGGGTTTAAGAAGCCTTTTGCTGGAATGCACTCTACCACAAAGTAATTTGTGTGTGTTTTGCATTTGTTTATGCTTTGTTTTGAGAACACTGACTGCTTGATTTTATCCTATATTTTCATAGTTCAGCAACGATTGCTTATTGGGGAAAGAAAACACAAGATCTTTAGTCTCTAAAGCCTGGGTGCTGGCTCTCTTTCTCCAGCCCCTTAGTTTATTTCTTGAGAGTTTACAGATTATTAAAGAGGATGTTATTTAACTGATAAAGGCTATAAACTTTGGAAAGATTGCATCTTGCTTGGGACTTTGGGGAAGTTGGCATATCCAAAAGGAATGCATCATGACTGCCCAACAAATAATGTTTTGCAAAATGTCTTCTGGATTTTTAAGGTAAAACCTTTTGATGCTATTTGAAAAACAAGAATGTTTGTAAATAAATTTTGGTACATACAAACTACTTGAGTCCCTACTATTTATATTAATCAAATCAGTGATTTCTGAAAGCTGTATTAAGCTATATAAAGAGCCTTAATTTCTAAATATCATCAAAACAGCAAAAACACATATTACTCCTGTTTGCACTCTGGTGTTTCCTCAACAACCCTTGTGAAGATGGATCATGGTTGAGGTGGCCTGAATAATTCCGTCATTCATTTGAAATGTGAGCCCTGGGAGGTATTACCCAACAGAATTAAACAGCCACAATGTTTCATCGTATGCAATGACACCTTGGCCTTTTGAGTGCTTCTCATCTAAGCCATTCTGTTTGTTCTTTTCCTTTCACCTAGTCTGTATCTTTTTCCACCTCTACTGCTGTCTTCAGAGCCACCTCATGGCTCGTAACTGAGCCATGTAATAGCTTCCTCACTGGTCCCACATTTCCTTCCTCAATCCTTTCCAGTCCTGTTCCCATTTTTCAGTCAGAGTGGCCAGATAAACTGTCAACTGAATCATGTCAACCTCCTACCTAAAAACTCTCCGATTGATTCCCTTGTTCTCTTAAAAATTAATTTTCACTTTATCAAAGCAATAAGGTGTAGTTAAAAATAAAATTGCTGTCTCATCTTTTCTTCCTTTTGTTCATCTCATTATCTTTTCTTTCTTTCCAGGAGATTTCCTTGAGTTTTTCTTCTATGCTTCTAATGTGCAAGAACATTTTCTTATACTCTGGTAGCATCTTTTCTTAAAGTATCTAGTTCTTGTTTTATGGATGCAGCATATTCTATTACCTTTATGAGAACACTCAAGATAACTTTCCTTTCATTTCTTTTCTGCCTCTCTTCTGCCCCCAATTCCTCATATTTTCTCTTTTCTTTTTATTGGCTTTGGCCCTTCGTTTCATGTTGGGGGTTTCCCACAAATGTCTGTTCCTGACCATAAGTGTCAGGCACTAACATTTGAGTGGAAGCTCTATGTGAGTGTAGGCAGGACCCCACTCAGGCCTATCAGGTGGTGATGGGCTGGAAGGGTCCCCTGATGTCACAATCAGTTGCCTTTTTTTCTGGGAAGACCAGGTTTTTTTTGAGAGATGAATCCTCCAATCTTTTGCAGTTTGCCTGTGTGAACACATTCAGAGTAAGAAAAAGGAAAAGGGGCTACATTCTCCTGATCCTCCATGCATACTTCAATCATTATAATGAGAACAAATATTTACATGGTGGTTCCTACATAGCAGGCTCTAAGCACTTATATATATATATCTCAGTCCATATAATCCTTACAATGAGGCACTAGTATTACTTACTATTATGCCCTTTTTATAGATGAGGAAACAGACCCAAAGAGGTGACTTCCTCAAGATGGCTTGTGGCAGAACAAGGATTTGAACCCAGGCAGTCTAACTCAAGAGACTATACTCTTGACACCCATACCATCCTTCCTTTTTCTGTGAGCACCTGATCTCAGTCCAGACCTTCACCACACCGCTCTGCTCTGCGTGGGCTCTTGCATCCAGAATCTCTCTGCTTCAATTTCTTGAGAGACTAAATTCCTGATTTCCTATAAGGGACATGGGGCAGTTATCTGGCTCTGCTGGATCAGAAGGGCCTGGAAACCTGACAGTACCATACACTGGCGAACCAATCCTGGTTTTGGCTCCACACCTCATCTTTATCTTACAAGGTGTCCTGTGTTTCCATATCCTCTGCCTTTGGGAATTTTGAAAGATACATCAGTTTTCTTTATTTTACCCAGTGGTATGTTGGAGCCAGATCATCGAGCCTATTGCGTTCACCTTTTTCCAATTCTGTATTCACTGACATGATGCTGATGGTTTAAAATCGATTACATTATGGGAATTGGCAAATGCCACATATTGGGGTTTCTCTTTTTCAAAGAGCTGTTCTTAAACATATACCAGCACATTACTGATTATACCCCACCACAGACAATAGCATTCAGCCTTCTGTCTTCTGCTGGATGAGTTAACACACTAAGCCCTCTTTTCAAATTCTAAAATTTATAGACATCTCACAACTGTTTTTATTTCCTTTTCTGTGTGTGTATCAGGGGTGTGTATGGGTGTGCATGTGAACACACATGCGTGTGCCCTTGTGGAATTTATCTTTTAAATTACTTTGAAGTTTGGAAAAGGGTAGATAAACATCATATCTACCATGTTCATTCAAAAGTGTCCCCCTGCACTAATAAATTCCTTACCAGAATCTGACTATCTCTCTGCCTTATCTCTCATTCTGCTCCTCCTTTCACTTCCTAGAATACACCAAGTTTGTCCTCATTTCCTGTGCCTGCAGATTGTGTTCCGTCAGCTTGTCCCAGATCTCAGCAGTCTCCACACATTTTTCAATTCACATGTTTTCTTCTCAGAGAGGCCTTCTTGTTAGTTTACTTTCTTGACTGCTGTCTCTCTCCTCAGTAAAATGAAAGCAAGGACTTTGCATCATTCAGTGCAGTACCCCCAAGCACCTAAACCAGCCCCTGACATATCATAGACTTCCAATAAACCTTTCCAGAATGAACATTAGGGGAATGAATGCAGTGATGACTTTAAGATCATTTGTCTAATTCCTCAAGGCTTTCATCTTTCTGAGCTAATAAAACCCATCACACTGGATATATGCTTTCAGCTTTATGAGGGTGCGGTATACAATAAGACCTCTCTCCCTAGGGCAGGTGATCTTCACTTTCTTGTCCTTCTCCAATGGCGTTACCTACTCATTTATTATTTTGTGTGTCATTAGAGAATTTCCTTCTTTTGTTGACACTGCCTCCCATTTCTACTGGCCACTAAGTCATTTGTTCTCTAAGATTTTGTTTCTTTGTTTACTTCACCATTTGTGCTATGACTGTATCAAAACATAAAGCAAAGGAATGTCTTGGCAGGAAGTACAGGAATGCATGTCTGCATACGCTGGTGGGTGCTAGTATCTCAAATGAGAAATGTCCCCATCCTTTGTTGCACATTAGTGTCTACTTTGATGCAAAATGTTGGAGTGGAATTTTTTTAATGTCTATTTATTTTTGAGAGGGAGAGAGTGCACACGAGAGAGCGGGGTAGGGGCAGAGAGAGAGGGAGACACAAGATCAGAACCAGGCTCCAGGCTCGGAGCTGTCAGCACAGAGCCCAATGCAAAGCCCAAACTCACAAACTGTGAGATCATGACCTGAGCAAAAGACAGATGCTTAACAGACTGAACCACCCAGGTGCTCCTGGAGTGGATTTTTTAGGGAGAAATATTCTGATTGACCCTGCATGAAGTCTTCACATAAATATGTATTGAGCTCTTTCTATATACTCATGGCTTTCTGTGGGGCAATATGGGAAAATTATAACCCATGAACCTCTTGCTTTCAAGGAACACAAATAGTTGAAATACTTGACAGTGAGTGAATGATACCATGAGAGTGCCTAGAGGGAGGCTGGCACCTTTTCTTCCTATCTTGATCTCCCATTTTATATCATTTATAGATAAATTAAGGGAAATAACTTGATGACAAAATTTTGGAAAATAAATTTGTGGTCATATCCTACCCCCTCCCAGATATGTTAAACTATATTGTAGGGATTAATAGAGCTTCTCTTGATAATTGGATTCTCTAGAAATTTCCAAGTTTCCTCAACTTTGTCTCCACATTTAGAGGAACCATTCTTGAAAAGACTCACCTCTTAACACCTTGCTTTTGCCTTCACTGGGAAACATGTACTGGATGCTAAATGTCACTCTAGCCTTTTTCTAAAGGCTTTATTTACCTTTATGTCTATTCATTTCTTCTCTTAACTCTTTAAAGAATTTTGGACTTTCCTACCACATGTGATGAACTGTGTCATTGAACCCAGCTGATTTAAACTGAGGCAAGGGTTAGCTAATGAGTCAGTCAGTGCCTTGCCTTTCCTCATCATAGACACATGGGGGCACCAGACTGATAGCAGAGGGAAAATTTCCTTTCTACACTGATGTGAGATAAAATGTGTTTAGTCGGACCTTTTTTGTTAATCAAATCAGTATAATATCAATGTCAAGGGTTAGTAACTTGTAAGGACAAAATAAAAACCAGTCTCATGAATACCAATCTACTTTTGCTTTTTTTAAAAAAAAAAAGTCCTTTTCACTCTTAAATATTAAGAATTCCGGAGGCAACAAGCTGGCTCAGTTGGTGGAACGTGCAACTCTTGATCTCAGCGTTGTAGGTTTTGTTTTTCTTTAAAATTTTCTTAATGTTTACTAATTTTTGAGAGACAGAGAGAGACAGAGCATGAGAGGGGGAGGGGCAGAGAGAGGAGGGGGACACAGAATCTGAAGTAGGCTCCAGGCTCTGAGCTGTCAGCACAGAGCCCGATGCAGGGCTCGAAACCACGAACTGTGAGATCATGACCTGAGCCAAAGTTGGACACTCAACCTACTGAGCCACCCAGGCGCCCCATCAGGGTTGTAAGTTTGAGCCCCACATTGGGTGTAGATTGCTTAAAAATAAAATCTTCAGAAAAAAGAGAATTCCACTTCATTGGGAATATGATAAATAATGGGCCTTAGGGCAAATCATGCTATTTTTTTTAATAAATTTTTTAATGTTTTATTTATTTCTAGGAGAGAGAGAGAGAGAGACAGCGTGAGCAGGGGAGGCTCAGAGAGAGAGGTCGCAGACTCTGAAACAGGCTCCAGGCTCTGAGCTGGCAGTCAGCCCGATGCGGGGCTCGAACCCACGAACCGCGAGATCATGACCTAAGCGAAAGTCTGATGCTTAACCGACTAAGCCACCCAGGCACCCCAATTCATGCTATTTTTAAATCAGAAAAGAAATTATCTTGCAAATGTGTTTTCAACTGATAAAAGAAGTGGGTGGACTAGTTTTACAAGTAGCTGCTGTTCAAAACAATCACCAAAACCTTTTAAAGAGAGGGCACCTGGCTGGCTCAGTTGGTAGAGCATGCTACTCTTGATTTTGGGTATGAGTTTGAGTCCCATGTGTGGTGTAGAGTTTACTGAAAATGAAATAAAAAAAATTTCTTTAATTAAAAAAAAATTTTTAACACCTGAAAGTAATATTACTCTAAATTTTAACTAATTGGAATTTAAATAAAAACTTAACACACACAAAAAACTTATAAAAACAGAAGGTAGGGGTGCCTGGTTGTCTCAGTCACTAGAGTCACCCTTGATCTTGTGAGTTTGAGCCCCATGGGTATGGAGATTGCTTAAAAATAATAATAAAAAAAAATCTTTAAAGAAAAAAAGGAGAAGGTATTTCTGTGTGAGAAACAATGTTTTCATCTTTTCATAGTTGTACTGTATTTCGTGTTTGGCACATTTTCATTTAAAAGGTAAAACAATTGATTTTCTTATGTGTTTCAGAATGGATTGTCTCCATTGCACATGGCCACACAAGGGGATCACTTAAACTGTGTCCAGCTTCTCCTCCAGCATAACGTGCCCGTGGATGATGTCACCAATGACTACCTGACTGCCCTGCATGTGGCTGCCCACTGTGGCCATTACAAAGTCGCCAAGGTTCTCTTGGACAAGAAAGCTAATCCCAATGCCAAAGCCCTGGTGAGTAGCTCAGTCAACAGGTCCATGTGAAGGGATTACTCTGAGGAGTTAAAAATGGAAGGTCTGGTTAAATAAAGTATACTGCCTATCAATTTTTCAAATTCCCTGTAAAGAAACAACTTATTTCTGACATGAACAAGGCTGATGGGGCTAAATCATTAACCTCTTTATGGTCATACCGGTGAATCTTTTACATAAACAAGACCCAAAAACTATGTATTTAAAAAGACTGAGATGGTCACACTTATCTTACTGAAGGTAAAGTTATAATTATGTGAATTAATATTTTTTCTGAGATCTAAACATGAAGTAAAATGGTCAGAAAACTTTATCTTAAGCATCAGAGGTCCAGGAATTTGTGAGCTAAAATTTTGTGTTATGTTTACCATGTAAGTTAGCATATTGCTGGGCGTCTCCTTTTCCTACTGATAAAAATGAAAATTTGGGTCTGATTTATAGTCTTAACCCCTAAAATGATCTGTTATTTTAACTCTTAGCTGTACTATAGTTTGATTTTCTTAACAAGATGGTATTTATTGTCTTTGAAAAAATAAATAATCCCAATTTGGTAAACTGTTTAAATGTAGTTCAGAATAAGTACCCATGTTTTGGAAAAAATCAGTCACCAAATGTTAGAGAAAACATGTGAGTTTACTAACAGTTTTGAAGTAAAGGCTGTCATCTGATCAACTGATTTGGGAAGGGTCACTGCTCCTTTCCAACTGGTACTGTCTCCCTGTCTGAATGGATCCACAGCACCTCTGTGGGCTCAGAACTAGTGGGCAGGAAAGATGAGGACTGAGGAGCAATCTAGACCCCAGCAGCTCCACTGTCATTGTCACTGAAAGCTTTCACCACAACAGCATTTGAAGAGCTGTATGTCAAACATATCTTTGCGTTCTGAGAAGGGAGGAAAAGAAATTAGCAATCATGACTCATTTTTCCATACAAGAAAAAAAAAAAGCCTTAAAACAGGGTGTGGGCATTCACTCTCATTTTCCTCTGACTCTGAAGATTTCACAACATGTGGAGGTTGTAGCCAGTCATCCTGGGATGGACTCTGGCCAGGAAAATGGTCTCACAATGGCTATGGAAGCACCCATAGTGACTTTGACCTAAGCTTTCATGGTGGACCCTGCTATTTTATACTTCTCCATGGTGACTGAAAAATGCTCCATGGTCTCAATTATCAGGCAAATTGGTAGAGTAATCTGTTAAAAAGCAGGTTCCTTTATTAGATTAAATATTAAACCAAATGATCCAAATAATGTTGGTTTGTTTCACTTCCTGCTTCCTTGGACTAAGTACCTACTATATTTTAAATGGCAGGGATGAAAACATTCTAAACAATTTTTTAACATTTATTTATTTTTGAGAGACAGAGAGAGATAGAGCATGGGGGGGGGGGGTGCAGAGAGAGAGGGAGACACAGAGTCCAAAGAAGGCTCCAGGCTCTGAGATGTCAGCACAGAGTCTGACAAGGGGCTCGAACTCACGGGCTGTTAGATCATGACCTGAGCCAAAGTCAGATGCTTATCCAAATGAGCCACCTAGGCACCCCTGGGATGAAACCATTCTAGAACTGGTCTTATAGTTGAAGCCTGAATGGTATTGGCAAAGTTTTGGCTATGAGGACAAATGTTTGGGCCCAGCTGTTTTTAGTCTGTATTTGAAATGGGAAGGAGGAAGGACGGACATATTATTTAGAAGAGAAAATTCCAAATAAAATAATCTTTAAAAATACATGATATTTTGCCTTAGCTGTCAGGAGACCATGATAAAAATTCACTTCCTGTTCATGACCAGCAGGCTTCTTCAGATTTCTAGGAGCAGATAGACTACTTAAATTTTCAGAAAAGAATCTGCATTCTGTTTAACCCCTCATTGTTTCTGCTCACTTCCAAATCTTTATAGAACATCATTTTGCAAACACATTTTATCACACACAATGGAATTGTATTTCAATGGAAAGCAGTAATGTACTTCTGTGTCATTGTCCCTTTCAGAATGGCTTTACCCCTCTCCATATTGCCTGCAAGAAGAATCGGATTAAAGTCATGGAACTCCTTCTGAAACATGGTGCATCCATCCAAGCCGTAACCGAGGTGAGCAGAGTGGGATTTCTAGGGTTCCCTGGATCATGAGGGGATAGCCTTCACAGCTGAGGTCCCAGAGCCATCCTCAACAGCTAGTTTTGCTGTATATGTGGTTGCCACTACTTCCTGAAGCCTTCACCCAAGGGGCTGCAAGTTCAGAGGAGAGAAGACAGGTATAAGGGGGAAGGAGTGTAAACACATCATTCAGAACACACGCTTCATGCTCAGGGATGAGTGTCTCCATTGCTGAAAGCATAGTTTACTTGAAATCCTGTAATGCGGTGCTTCTCAGATGGGGGCGATTTTGCCCCTCAGAGGGCATCTGAAAATGTCTGGAGGTATTTTTAGTTGTGGCAAGTGGATGGTGCTTCTGGTATCTAGTGGCTAGAGGCCAGATGCTACTAAATATTTCACAATGTGCAGGCAAGCCTTCTACAACAAAGAATTATCTGGCTTAAAATATCAGAAGTGCCAAGGTTGAGAAACCCTATATAACACCACCTGAGAGTGTTTGTAAACTGAGCATTACTCTCTCTAAACTCTCAAAATTAAGGAAACACAGAGTTGCTGAAGTTAGTAAAGGACGACTCTAGGTTTGTTTTGTAAAACTGACATAGAACTCGGAAAAACGTTCCACCAGGATCAGTGCTGAGCACGCCTGGGCCTGGCGTCTCCTGCCTCAGACTCCCCAACCTGCCCCACCTCCAACACTCTGGTCTCCATAGATTCCAGTCACGGCATTTTCCGGGACTCCATGTGTCACCCCCAGTTTGCTAGCTCGGCTAATCCTGCACACTCTTCAGGACAAATCTGGAGCCACTCACCAGGAAGTCCTTCACCGCCTGGTCTCCTTTAGGAGGTCCTCCTCGGAGCACCTCTTCCTATGCCTATTTCCGTTCAAGCACTTAACCAGCTGCTTCGTTTATGACCTAGCCACTCCCCCTCCCCAGAAAGTGCAGGCTCCATCAGGGCAGGTCTGAGCCTGACGGGTTTATAGATGTAGGCGACACAATATAGGCCATTCAATAAAGGTCTGCTGAATGCATCAATAAAGACTATAGTATTTGACACAGATATAAAATTTGAGATCTAGTCTAGTGACTGTTGCTTTTCCTCAGTTTCTTATCTTCAAATATTTGCCTTGATTTGTAACACTTACAAATTTAACGTTATTAAATGTTAAAAATATTAATACTGATTTGCTCTTGTATCACTCTCATGTATTTATGGTAGTCACCTATTATTTTAAAAGCTTATTCTCAGTATATGGCAACCATTTTTAAAGATCTGAGTGGGCTCTGAAATAAAATATTTTTGACTGGTGTTTGATTAAATATCCAGAGATGTCAGCCACTGAGAAGGGTCCTCTGCTGGCCTTGTACCCCTCAGAGCTTTAAAAGGCAAGAGACAATGGAAACCAACTTGACAATAAACTAGGAAAAGAAAAAAAAATAAGTTAATAAAAGGCAAGAGACCAAGATGAGAACATGCCTCGTACATGCTCTAAGGACTCCCCCTACTGATGGAAAAAGGTGCCAAGTTTTTAACACAGTTCTCCCCATTTTCCTCAGTCCCCACTGTTTGAAAGCTGGCCAACCAGAATTCTTTCTCTTCTGCCTTTTACCTCACTTTTATTAGACAGAATTCCTTTCACATATTTTTTTACATTTCTCAAATTGTTGAGATTGGATCTCTCTCATTCTCTTTTTCAAATACATTAGCTATTTCTAGCCATACTAAATATTTTTGCCAAGTTATGATGTTCACGTTGTACATGGAATTAATTCTAAAAAGTTTAAATGGCATCGTTTTATATAAGAAGCATAAAGGTGTGTGTTTGTGTGTAGGATTTGAGACAAACAAAATTTAAAGTCTTGTCTAGTGATCATTGTATTATTTGCTTTAATTATATCACCTTAATTTATAATATTCATAAAGTTAAAAATTAAATTATTAAAGCTATTAATGTGATCTTCTCATTTATTCGAGGGTTGACCTTGTGTTAAGCATCATGCTCTTTGTGTATAATGGAATCAGTTGATTCTAAGTGCATCAGAATCATTTTTAAAGGCCAAGATAGGACCTGAAATAAAAGTCAACTTTTTAGTAGTATATATGCAATCATACATGCACCCCCTCCCCACACACACATAGTTATATGGATAAGGAAGGTTTGGTAGCAAAGGGGGAAAATCTTCAAGTCTTTTCTCTCTAATTTTTTTTCATAGCTCTTTATAAAATGTTTGAAATCTTTCTTTAATGGACATGACATAGGTCCTTCATAATCACTGAACCTGCTTTAAGGAAATGATGATTATGTATTGGTATATTTATCTTATAAAATCTGTGACATAGTGGGAAATGTCCTAAGGTCTTCTGACGTGATCATTCGAGTGCTTATGTTAAGATTGGTGTGGGTGGGTGCATGGAGGGCAGACAGGAAGGCAGGCAGACAAAACCTTTTTATGATGAGTTCATGAACAAACATTTCCCTCTTTTCTTCCTAGTCGGGCCTTACCCCAATCCACGTTGCTGCCTTCATGGGGCATGTAAATATCGTATCACAACTAATGCATCATGGAGCCTCACCAAACACCACCAATGTGGTAAGTATCCTTTTAACAAAGAAGGTCCAATTATGAGTATTTAAGAAACTGGTAAGGATTGCTCTTATTTACTTATTTTTTATATAATTAAATTCATTACTATTTAGTGTGACTACTTAGAAGGACAAAACTTGAGAATACCTGAGGTTTCCTTTACTTCGAAGGCAAGATCCATTCAATTGCCAGCTGGTCATGAATTGTTAGGACCTATGGGTTGTGTGTATTAACCTTCCAGATATGTTACTACTGGGAATTATGCTTTAACAAATAGCTTTGTGTAGGGGAAGACTTTACAATAAAAGCATTTAATAAGTGTTTCATGTTGAGGAGGCACTTCAAATTATCATTATTGTAATTTCAAATAAATCCAAAGTAATGTTTCTCTTTAGTGTGCTTGACCATGTTATAACAAACCCATGTTGATAGGTTTTTGGATGGTATTGTTTTCCCACACTAATCATCACTCATTTCAGAGTAAATATCAGTCTAGAAGTGACTTATCACTCTAGATCTACATGTGGCATTTGAAATTGTCTTACAGGATTTTAAGTTTGTCTTCATAATAATATTAGCATACCAGACCACAAGCATAACAACACTAGTTGAACTCATGAGCACCAAAGCAGTAAAAATCAAATAAACCACATTATGGCACAGAAAGGGCACATCATAAGGTCCTGCACACTCACCCTGAGGGTGAGCCTCCAGGAAGGCTCTATGTCTTCTAACGGCCCAAATGAGCACATCCACAAGACAGGAACGGACTGGCTTCTCAGCAGAAATATCATCTTTCCTGTTACTAATGCCAGAGAGAGAGAATGTTTCCTTTCATAAAGAGAGCCTTGGATGATCTAGTAAACGATATGCCCAATGCCTTTCCAGTAAACATAATAACAAGTTCCATGTGAACTCTGTCCTTGTATATCCTTCCATGGATGTGGATGCCCTATAAAGCAAGGATCAATTTATAAAAGGAATTTTTAGGTGGGTATCACTTATGTGGGAGAATATATTTGCTCTTTATGACCTTTCATTTCTTTCTTTCCATGTTTTCTATATTATTTTCATTTTTTAATGAAATAAATGGATAATCTGAATTACACTCTCTTTAGGGACAATGGGGGAAGTGGTCAGGGTGGAGGAGTCCAATGGCCAAGAAAATGGCCCTGTGGGATAATGTCGAAAGACCAGGATACTGGTTGGCTGAGCTAAAGCACAGAATGTAAACCAACAGCCACCAGCCAAGTCTGGCCCTCAGGTGTGTCTATGTTGCCCTGGCAACATAGGGTTTTTGTTTTGTTCTATTTGCAATTCTGATTTTGGGTCAAGGTTTAAGAAGTATACACAAATAGCCAAACTGCCAGCTTTTGAAAAATAGGAAGGTGTGGCATGATATGCCTGGCATCTGATAACTACCAAAGCAGTCTGCAAATGCCAAGGAGCAGTGGCCTCCACTGGGCAAGATGTGGGCCTTTCTTGTTGAGTGTCCCTCTCCTGCCCAGCTCACTCATTTCCCTTCCTGCTTGGCTCCTGGGAATATTTACCTTTCACACAGTGAGGAGGCCACACTAAGCAGCACTTCTGATACCACTGGAGACTAGCTTCCCAGCGCTACGCCAATCCTTCCATCAGGAATCCGGTTGCTATGAAACTCGTGTATTTCATTTTTGATCTTTCTTCATTTTCAATAAGGAAGTGCTTGGGACTATTTTTTTACTTAAAAGAAAGAAAACACCCTACGGCATAAGCATTATGCAAATAAAACATACGACCCTTCTTCAGAGCTTCCATTAATTACCTATGGCTCATGTTCCCTAGAGAGGAGAAACAGCACTGCACATGGCAGCTCGATCTGGCCAAGCTGAAGTCGTGAGGTATCTGGTGCAAGATGGCGCTCAGGTAGAAGCTAAAGCCAAGGTATGTGCAACACAAGAAAGCCTTTGCTCTTGAGGAAAAAATTACCCTTGCTTTTAGTAAAACCTTTAAACAAATGTTTGCTCTCTTCCAGGGATACTCTTATAAAGTCATGACAAAAGTCTCTATCCAAGTGATACTGTAAAAAAATAATAATAAATAATACACATTTGTCCGTTCAATTATTATAATTAAATAGAACAAGAACGTTGTGTCCTTGGCACATTGCTGGCCTCTAACAGGTTTGGAATCAAACATAGACTTGGTCCAGAGTTCTTCGTACTCCATAGAGAAGGGCTCATAGCTTCTAAAACAAGCATAATTTGGAAGCGTGATTGAATTCTTTTGGTTGACTTATATGTCACCTGCCATGCCCATAAAAGGAAAAAGGAAGGTTTTACCTTTTCTTCACAACTTGAGAAGTCATAAACCCTAAGACTTGAATTAGAGTAGCTTTAGGGATTTGCCTTTACATAGAAGAATGTCTGGATTGAGTTTGAATGCTTCATTTTCCCTGATATTTAGCTTCCAGAAGAAACCCACTTTTCAGGGCACCTGGATGGCTCAGTCGGTTAAGTGTCTGACTTCAGCCCAGGTCATGATCTTGTGGTCTGTGAGTTTAAGCACCATATCAGGCTCTATGCTGACAGCTCAGAGACTGACGCCTGCTTCAGATTCTGTGTCTCCCTCTCTCTCTGCCCCTCCCCTGCTCATGCTCTGTCTCTCTCAAAAATAAATAAAAACATTAAAAATTTTTCAAAATGAAATCTACTTTTCTTTCACTATTGAGATGGGTAGTTGGTCTGGCTATCAAAATGGCAGTTCAGGTCAGGGATAGTAAATAAATATGTAAATGCCTTAACCATTTAATTTAACTTTTTGTATATAAATGGTCTACAGTTTCTAGTTTCAGATTAAGTAGTGAGAAAACTGAGACATATGTGAAGCCTTTTATATACAAAATATCTCTAGACTTTTATAGTATCCCCCCAACATATGTAGTTGTCTCACCCATATCTAATTTGACCACAACTGTTTTTTATCAACATCTGTCAAAGCTCTCCAAAGCTTTTAACTTAGTCTTCTTAGGGGGAAATTAAGCCTTCCCTTTCATATTCATATTTTACCTGCTAACATATTGTGCGATTGTATAATTAAAGTAATTAGTGCAAATATTGCACAAAGTAGCAATGTAACTAGTACAAACATACTAGTGTGGGAACAAACACAACTAGATCATTGTAAGCATAAAATCTTCAGATGAGCATAAAGATTGTAACATTCTGAGCAGCAGACACAAGCTTTGGGTGTCCAGTGTACTTGGTTCCAGTTGGTGGACTTTACAGAGGATCTGGAGACAGAGGTTAGCAAACTTTTTCTGTAAAGAGCTTGTTAGTATATATTTTAGGCTTTGCCAGATGCACCACCTCTATCACCGCTGCTCAGCTCTGACATTCTGGAGCAAAAGCAGAGATAGGCAGTTCTACCTAAGCATATAGGCATGTCCATGTTCCAATTAAATTTTATTTACAAACACAGGTGGCAACTGGATTTGGCCCCTGGATTGTAGTTTTCCCACTCCTGATGTAGAGATAGTGGTTCAATCTGCCTAATCCGTAAAGAAGAATAAATAAGAAAACTGGACTCTACCATGGATTACAAGAAACCTCACATTTTCTGAGTGTTAGCAACCTATCAAGCATTGTATCTAGGGAGTGATTTCACTCACAAGCTGAAATTGAGCATAGAATTTATAGTTATTATTTCATTAAGGAGGCAGTATATATCACGATTAAGAACCTTACTTCCTCACCCAGACTGCCTGGGTTTGAACCTTGGTCTGTCATTTACTAGCTGTGTAGTGTTTGAGTGAGTTAATGAACATCTCTGTGGCACATTTCTTTTTCTAGTTTCTTTTCTGTGACAATTATCTTTTTCTGTTCTAAGTATTCCTCTTCCTATTGCTCCACCAATTCCTCTTATACTTCTTCAACAGACCCTGTTGCTTTGGGCTTGACCTTCATCCTACTTAGCTTTTCAAAGCAGTCTCCTGTACTCCAGCATCTTCTCTCTACCTTCCCTAGTTAAAGTACTTACCTGAACTTTTTCACACTCAAATAGAGGATTTCTCTTTAGATGACCACCACAGGGCATCTTTGGGCAAACAAGGAAAAGATGCCTCTCTCACTTGGGGATAAGCTTCTAAAGGTATAAGATATAGTGCCTCATGTCTCTGGGAGTGAATTGTAATAAGATGCATTTCTACTCTAGGCAGATACAGCCCATGCCGGGTATGCACCTTGACAAGCAGAGAGTAGCCTGGCTTTCAGCCCTCGTGGCTGGGAGCCTTTGTGCAATTATACCTGCACAACCCTATATGCTGGCCTCCATCTTTGGATTATGACAAGGTGGCACCAATAAAATAATTCATTCCAGATGAGGGCACAATAACTGGTGGAGGTATAATATCTTTCCCAATTTTAGTAGGATAAATTCCCTTACCTCCCAAAAAAAGGGAATCCTTTAGGGATAAAATTTTAATAAAATATGGCAGGTGTGGGGGATAATTTATAGATAGAACTGCCTTTCACACTTTTCATACTAATAGGTTACTTGAAGGGTATTTAAGGTGCTTAGGTCCATCATCTCCATCTTTATAAATGTTGAAGAAAAAGATAAATGGGATTCTTTTAGCATCGAATCAAAGAATCGAATGCTGATACCAAGCAAAGTTGCTCAATGTTTCACAATGTCACCATTGTTTTCTCAGCTAATCAGCCTTGTATTTCAACTTTGTCATTTAGGATGACCAAACCCCACTCCACATTTCTGCCCGATTGGGGAAGGCAGATATAGTACAACAGCTGTTGCAGCAAGGAGCGTCTCCAAATGCAGCCACGACTTCCGGGTACACCCCACTCCACCTATCGGCCCGTGAGGGGCATGAAGACGTAGCTGCATTCCTTTTGGATCATGGCGCATCTTTATCTATAACAACAAAGGTATGAAACTGAGTCTTGGAATCCTGTTGTGTTCCCCCACATCCATCCTCACAATTCCCAGCATGGTAATAAGTGCAAAAAAGGTACAAGAATATCTATCCTTGGGATCCCAGGACAGTCCTTAACATGGTCAACAAAGCCATGGAGTGAGGCAGGGTAGTTTGGGGTATGTGTGTTTGTCTTATGTTTCTCAGTCCAAAGAACCATCAGTTAATAACTAGATTAAAATGTTTTTGCACATTATTTGATAGATTTAAATGGTGGTTTAAAAACACAGCCATAGATCTCTCCTTCTGAGGCCAAGGATACAAACCACTTTCAAATCAGTAGGTGAATTTTTTTTTGGATTACTTTTGTCTCTTTTGTCTGGTGTTCTTTTGTTGCTGTTGTCTTATATGATGAATGGTTTGATTTTTTAAATCTCAAATCTCATGCCTTATAGCAATAACCTACCATTCAGTTGCTTTGTGGGTACAGACTGCAAAACTGAGAGCTCATTTTTTGGTGATACTATGTAAACCTAACAAGTGTGATAGAAACATGAATTGGCCTATGGCATGTCTTAGAAAATTAGAAATTGGTGCTTCACTCCCTTATTTGGTTGCAGAGAAGTGTGATCAATGCACAAGATAATTACAATAATTAGAAATACTTGGAAAACCATCTGAATAAATAATGACTACCCAACTTTCACCCCCTGTGACTCTTCAGGCTCTTAGGAGAGCTGGATTTCATTTAAAATACAAAACAGAAGGGTTTTTTTTAGTAAAGTTCCTGGATTTCATTTAATATATGAAACAGAGTGATGAGTAATAAGTTTTTGAGTGTCCTAGCCCTTCCACCATGCCAGCTGCCCATTGGCTTAGTTGGCTTTAGTTTCATGAGGTCAAATGTGTTGATGACCCTCTAGTTGCTGACTCATACTTGGGAACCTTGGTAACTGTGCATGCTGACTGACTGCTAGATACCCAAATCCTTGTAGGAGCAGGTAGCAAGGGAGTGCAACTACTCAACTCTCAGTACCCAACTCTTGCATACTTACTGGGCTAGAACCATGTGTTATTATTCAGTTCATCTGTTGTGGCTGAGAGGCACAAATCTCTGCCTCCTACCCCTGAGTCCTGGAGCATGTTAAAGATATGTGTATACATGCAGAAGTAGGAGAAAAGGAAGAGAAAGGCTCCAGTCTAGTGATGGGGGAATATGGGAGGTCCAGACTTGTCCTGGATTTTCCCAAGCCTTCCAAACCCAAATTGGGCCTGACACCCAGGAACATATTATTCCCAAAATGTGAAATCCCAAAATAGCTCTAGAATAACTAGAACCCCAGATCTAACTCCCCACCTTCATCCTGGTCAGATGCCTGATTAGTCCCAGAATTAGTGGCACGTTGTGACTCAGTCAACACAGAGAGAAAGATGAAATACTCCTCATCCTTTTTGATAAGGGGATTCTAGCTGTTGTCTTCCAGTCTTGGTCCTTAAATACAGGCTTACTGTGCTTCACCACGAGAATAATTCATCCGTTCCAGGAAAGCAATAGCTTTGTATCATTCCTCTTGCTCATTATTTTTATGTTTTCTCTTTTCAGAAAGGATTTACTCCTCTCCATGTGGCCGCAAAATATGGGAAGCTAGAAGTAGCCAATCTCCTGCTACAGAAAAGTGCATCTCCAGATGCTGCAGGGAAGGTATGAGGCTGACTACCTTGTAGCAGGCCCCTTCCATGGTAACAAAACAAGCACTTGCTACTTCACCACAAGTCACCTAAATTGTGACTAGTCCGAGTTAAGGTGCATAGGATGAAGATCACTTTGGAAATAGGAGGTGAACTCTGGGGTCCAAGCATTGTGGAAAGAGGAATGTAACTGACACTCTGTGTTGAACCCATACTAATCCCATCTCCTAAATCTAGGCCTCTGATGTTAAGACACTTTTGACACTGGTTGTTGTTTCTGCACGTGTTTTCAGAGCGGGCTCACTCCACTGCACGTAGCTGCACATTATGATAATCAGAAAGTGGCCCTCCTGCTTTTGGACCAAGGAGCCTCACCTCACGCGGCTGCAAAGGTACCTGTGATCGGACAGCCCAAAGAGGACGATGGGCAGCGTCCATCGGTCTCTGTATGTGCATCCACTCTGCTGCACATGTAGTGCCCTGCATCTTAGACACCATGTAAAAGACACAAAAATATAAGATCCTTGGGAAATCTGTGCCTTTAGCTCTTTGGTCACCTGATGTGGTAGATGCTCAATAAATATTCACTTGCTAATTGATTTCCCTTAAAAATCTGGGACATCCTGGAGCCTGTGGAGGAAATAAAGTTGAAGTACCCTTCAGCCAGATTAAAAACATCAGCACAGGGGCATCTGGGTGGCTCAGTTGGTTGAGCCTCCGACTTCAGCTCAGGTCATGATCTCACAGTTCGTGGGTTCAAGCCCTGCATCGGGCTCTGTGCTGACAGCTCAGAGCCTGAAGGCTGCTTCCGATTCTGTGTCTTCCTCACTCTCTGCCCCTCCCCTGCTCATGATCTGTCTCTCTCTGTCTCTCAAAGATAAATAAATGTTAAAAAAAAAAAAAATCAGCACAGCCTGAGGGAGTAAGAAAGTCTGATTTGTCAAGGTTATAAAATATGTGTGATATTTTCCAGGCCACAGAACATTGCCTTCGAGTTGTTTATTTCTGTTTAATAAAATAGGTTGGGAGGCTTTGTTTATGTGTTTTTATGATTCTTAAGAGGAATCTTTATTCCTATTACTAGGGTGTTTTTGACCAGTAAACAACCTACATTTTTCAGAAAAAAGATACACAGAGTGTATATATCCTGATTCCCCAATATTCTGATTTAAGAGGCAAATCATAAAGAAGAGTTTATTTGAAGATAGGTTCATAAGTGCTGTCAGTTCAGTAAGCTCTCTGTTGTGGAGCAGGTGGCTATGATCTGAGAAAACTGGAAGGATACAAACCACAACCTAATGATATTGAGTTTGTTTTACTAAATACTATGGGTTGAAGGAACTTTTCAGCATTTTTAAGCTTTTTATATCTTTGTCTTTTTTATTCTGCCATGGTGGGGTAGCTACAGTGCTCTCCTTTAAACTTAGTGTTTACATTGAATCTGCTGTATACACAGGTCAATGAATGGGCTGTTCTAGATTGCTTTGTGGACTTTAAGAGAGAACGTTTTCAGGTTCCTTTTCCTTTTGAAGACTAGGTCACCTTTGACACACATTTCTCCTCCTCTTTTCCTATATGTCTTAAGTATCTCCTGCCTCAGCTTCTCCAGAATGTTACCCAGTGAAATCTACAATTCAGAACCAAACCTCTAACTTTGCTTTTCATCTAAATGTGGCTTTCCCTCCATAGTTTCTGATCCTGACAAACATTCATTCTCTCATAAAACCATGCCTTGATGTTTGATAAAGCTTTATCTTAAAAAAAAATGAATCATAGAATTATTCACAGTAGCCAAAAGGTGAAAGCAACTCAGTTTCCATTGAAGAATGAACAGATAACTAAAATGTAGTGTATACATACAATGGAGTATTATTCACCCTTGACTAGGAAGGAAATTCTGGCACATGCTACAACATGAATGAGCCCCAAAGACAACACGCTAAGTGAAATAAACCAATCACACAAAAGGATGAATATTGTATGAGCTAAGTCATAGAGAAACAGAAAGTAGAATGCTCATAGCCAGGGGCTAAAGGGAGGAAGGACTGGGGAGTTGATATTTAATGAATGGGGTTTCAGTCTGAAGATGGGTGGTGGTAATGGTTGCAGAACAATATGAAATATAGTTAACTCCATTGACTATACACTTAAAAATGGTTCAGTTTCATGTAATGAATATTTCAACACAATTTAAAAAATGAAAAAAAGTACAGTGAAATTTAATGATTGTCTATTACATTTCAGTATATTTTAATATCCTTCTGGACCTGGGCCACTTTTATTATATTATAATAACCCCGGGTTCTTGGTAGGCAAATAATTAATAAACAAATTATTTGTTCCTCACATAAGAGTAAGATAATTAATAGGCAAATTATTCATTCCTCATATGAGAGTAAGAGTTTTGACACAACTAGTGCCAAGCAGTTTAGAATTGACAAGAGTTATAAAGTAGTAAGTGAAGCAAAATGAGTGCAAGCCTCCCTTCTGTCCATCCATTCCTTCTTTCAATCCACGGAAAACCCTTAAATAGGTCAGTAGTTGGTATATTTGCAGTTGATTTCCAGCTTCATATTTGTCAAACAAGACTTTATGTTTCCATGCCTGCAAAACGTCCTTCACAACAAAGCGTTGAAAAGAGTTCTAATAGCACTTAGCCTTCGGAGTAGCTTTTATAGCCAATCCCATACTGGCTTTGCTAAAGCGATGTTACTTCTTGCCGCCACTGCACAGTTGCCTCTTAAGAGCCTCAGCAATACCATCTCTGTCACATGGCTGATCATCCCCACTGTCCAAGGCACTGATCCTGCTCAGGAACTTTTTCTAGACTTTGATCCTAAGCAAAGCCTGTTCCTTCAGTTAAGGATTGGCTTCATTTGCTAGACAAGAGACCTAGCTACAGTTGTTTAAACTGCTGAGGTTCTATTTTTCTCATTTATAAACAGTCTGGAGGTGGGCAGTTGTTGATGTTGGTCCAGTGTTTCCAGAGCATTAAGAAAAGTTCCCTGTGATTTTTTTTTCTTCCTTTCCTTTCAGATATTGTTTATGCCCAGGATGCCAGGCCCTCTTTTCAAGCAACAGGCAGGAAAGAAAGTCAGACAATAAGGGCCTTCCCAGAAGCTCCACCCAGCCAGTTCTCCTTACATGTCATTGGCCACTGCTTTCTGCAAGGGAAGCTAGTAGGTGTAGGTTTTCAACTAGACACTATGCCAAGGCTCTTTTATTAAAGAAGGAGGAAGAATGGATAAAGGGTAGGCAAATACCTTCTTTTCCTCCAGGGAAGGTTTAGCATTTCCAAATTCTGAGTGGTGAAAAATGAGGCACGAAGGCTCAAAAAGGCATGATTTGAACATATGGCTATAACAGCAATGACTTCAATGTGAACTTTTTCTCAGTCACATGTTGGGTTCTTAGGGTAGGTAATGCTTTTTTGCCTTTTCTTCTTTTTTGTAGGATTGCCAAATTTTCATACTCATACATGTCCTAGAAACTTGATGTGCTTTTGTAATGGGGGAGGAGGAAAGGTACCAAAAACGTAGATGGGCTTCTGTCATCCATTTTCACCAGATCTATTTCCTAAGGCAGGACTCTATGCTAGAAGGGGAATTGACATGAATTAAGGTATAACCTGGGCATTCATCATGGAAAAAGAATAGTGAGCCTTAACTTATTGTCAGATTTCTCTTGTATAAAATGTGCAATATCTACTGATATGGAACAGTAGAAATGCTTGGAAAAAATATAAAGTATGATATAAATATATTACTTTTGGCAATTTAAGATTACATTTCCTTTTGTTTTCATCTTGAATCACAAAAGCACACATTGCAACCATTTTGTTCTCTACATCAAGAGGAAAAAATCTTTAAGATTATTCTATAGTTGAATCTCTCACTATTTTATTTCTCTTCTGGTAAGTGCATCTTTCCCTTTAGTGTGACAGGTAAGAATCATTTTACTTTCCAGAAATTAAGAAATGTTTAGAAACATTAGAAAACTTCTTATAGGTCTCAAGATGAACCTTATTGTTTATTATTTGAAATATTTTTAAGTCTTTCTGAGATGAACTTTACATTCTAAAATAAATACCATGAATTGTTTTTCCCTTGCTTTATACTTCCCTTCGTAGCTCAGGTAAGGAGCTCAGAATAAACCCTCAGTAATAATGACTAACTTGTCTAAAGTCGGCATGCATTACAGAGATGCCAGAGTTTCTCCTTTTTAGTGTTCTTTAGGACCTAGGGTTTTTGGGTGGAATTAGAAATAATCAAGAGGATTGTCACCTCTCAGAAGACACTGACCTGCTTTCAGTTGTTGAGAAGTAACTAACATAAAGGTTATATCTGTAGCGAAAGCAAAAAGAAATAAGATGCATGACAGGAAGCTAAACTCCGGCTATCTTGCTGTTACCACTCTTATTAGCCAGTGCTCGACATATTGACTAATCAGATGACCTATTTTAGCACTGTTTTTGTGAATTTTGTTTTTTATGCAGAGTTGGGGGTGGTAGTGAAACAGACCACCCCCTCCTGTCATTCGCTGTAAAGTTGGGCTCAGTCCAAAGCTCTACTTTTGGCTCTGAAGGCGATCTCTTTAGGGTGTGTCTGTACAGAGGGGACAAATGTTTCCCAGGTCAACCAGGGTTTCCAGATGGCAAAAGGTCAAAACTAAAAATAAGGGATATAAAATCTTCTACCCTGGCCCATCCCATTTGGCAGAGGCTGGTTTCAGAAGAGTCTGGAAGCAGCATTTCCACTTGCATGTGTTGATATTTAACAGCTTAAATCCTCTACAATTGATTACAGAAAGAGTGTCTCTCAAGTGAGAACCATTATCCTACCAGGACATGCTAATGACTTAATATATGAGGGTAATTGCAATAGGCTGGCCGATCTGTGGTGCCGCAGCCCTGACTGTCCTCTCTGTTGTTTACGACCCATCCGTATGGCCTGGAAAGGTTATGACTGATAGTTGTCTAGATTTGGATTATTTTGCCAAATATGAATCTGCAAATTCCATTTTTTGTCTAAATCTTCTTTTCTATAGAAAAGAATTGTTCTCATTTTTCATTGGCGTATTTTATATAATTGGATTCATGCCCAAGTCAAAATATAATCTTGCATTTCTCTTAAGTGACAGTAAGGCCAGACAAGGTCCCCTAGTAAAGGGGACTTTTCTTTCTCAGGGTAGAAGACTCTGAAGCATCCTGAGGGTCAGCTAATTACCAGTTTGCCAGAGAAATTAGCTGCCTGTACCTCTGATCATCAGGAGTCAGTCAAGACAAGGATCCCAGAATGTTCTGAAAGTTCTAGTAAGCTTGACTCAAATTCTGAGGTTTCACCAGTCACTGAGAGGCACTAGTAGAGATGCAAAGACAAATATGACACAATACCTGCCCTCAGCAAATTTTAGTAGGAGGAAACAGGTATGCAAAGGGAAGAGTGCCACTAAATATTTCCAGGACTTTGGTTAGAGTCAGATAGGTTGGGGGTGGGTGTAGATGGGGAAGGAGGAAATGAAGCACTTCAGGAGAGTGTGACCCTTGAGCTGAATCTTCAGCTGATAGATGCTGACCCTGAGGATGTGGTGGGGAAAAACATTCTTGATAGAAGGCAAAATAGAAACATGAGTTGTATCTTATTTGGGAAACCAATTCAGCTGGAGCATAACATAGAAACTAGAGTTTCATAAAAGAGACAAAGGGTCTGTGAGGGTAGATTATAGCATCTTGACTACCATGAACACTAAATTTTTCAACTTGTTAGCAACAAACGACCCTTAAGCATATTTTAAAGACAGAGTAATGGCTCTGAATGGCCATTATTGAATGAAAAGTGAAATAATGGCTCAGAACATGTCCATGGTACCACATTGTTTATTGTTTCCTAGTTAACTTTCTTCTCATTGCCAATTTAAATAAAGCAAGTAATTATTGAGCACCTACTAACATTAACTACTTGCAAGAGAAAATTCTATATCCCTTTTATAAAACTGGTGGTAGTCTCAATCTCTTGCATTAAACTGTCTGTTGTATGTTTTCCCAATTTAGGGATGCGGGAGACATTAGGGAATATATTAATGGCACAGCTTGATTTATCAGTTTGCTTATGTGATTATGAATTTTTAAATGGTCAAAGATAATCACTAGAAAGGGAAGGATACTATTTGAAAGCGCACTGCACACATTTTTATCTTGTTACTGGGCATGTGACCAAGTGATTCGTGTTGACAGAATGGTTATACGCCACTGCACATCGCTGCCAAAAAGAACCAGATGGACATAGCGACAACTCTGCTGGAATATGGTGCTGATGCAAATGCAGTTACCCGGCAAGGAATTGCTTCTGTCCATCTTGCAGCTCAGGAAGGACATGTGGACATGGTGTCACTGCTCCTCAGCAGAAATGCTAATGTGAACCTGAGCAATAAGGTAATCTTTCTTGTTCTCTACAAAGCATACCACAAACCCTTCCCTCTCAGAGACATCACTAAGAAGCATGAAGAATCCAGGTCAAATAGAATATATAAAGTGTAATGTTGCACAAAGATGTACCAAAATATTGTTTATTATAGTAAAGACTGAGAAAAAAATGTTGCAACAGGAAGAGAATCGTTAATCAATTGTCAAGTCATACAACTGAATAACATATAGCCATAAAAATGAAGTCCACAGAGTTTTTCTTAATAATATGAAGTTTTGTTGTAATGCTAATTCAAAGCACCACATTGTTACCTTGCCAGAACCTACCAAGTAGTAAGTTGTAAATTGTAGCCTGTTTAGTCCACAAACATTGTGTGGGTACCTACTCCTTGCCTCTCCCAGTTTCAAGTCCTACACTATAGGTATTAGAAAGAGTGCTGCCTTCAGAGAGTCCATTTTAATAATAGAAATTTAGAGTAGCCATTTTATTCAATAGGTTGGAAAGGTTGTTAGTCTTTCCATGTAAATTGGCAGTTTCAGGGAACTTGTGAGGTCTCTGTTCCTCAATATTTTCAAATTCCTCTGTCCTCATATTTGACATCTCCATTATTAGTGAAGAATTTTATAAAGCAAAGTCCAGCCCACAACTGGCAGAGACGTGTTAATGAAGTTACGACCTCTCATTGCATGTATCAGAGAATTTGGATTTGCTAAACTGTTTATTAATACCTTAAGTCTGAGGTCTGCTCAAAGCACAGAACAGATGTTTCTAACCCTTCCCTTCAGATAACACAGTGCCCCCAACTTCTTGACAATCCAAACTCCCTGGCTTCTTCTCTACCAGGTGGTGATGGCGGGGCCATAGCTCAGATACTGGAGTGGAGTTTCAAGATAGCAATCATTTTATGGTGCCAAATGAAAAGTAACTTCATTTGTTTCTCATATATGTAGCCTGTGTTTTAGAATCACGGAGGCTTTGGACCCCTTAGATGTGAATCCTAAGCCTAACTCTTACTTCATATATTACTTGATGGGACAAGTTATGTGACCTTGCTGAGCCTCAATTTTGACATCTAGTAAATGAAGACAACAATATTTACTTCGCAGAGATGTTATAAAGATTAACTGAGATAACATTCAACACCTTCTCCTTAAGAAAGAAAAGAATAGCTGTCTTAATTTTGGACTTCTTATAATTTAGGGAGAAGGTTATTCTGCACTAACCTGAATTCCCAAGGTTGTAATTTAACAAATTCTGTAGACCAAAAAACATACATAAGAGAACAGGGAAAACTTTTTAAAGTCAATTTTAATATCTTGAAAATACTTTGTGATTGTTATAGAGCAAACAAATTGCTCATATTTTTTGGTGTATCATATCTTTCTTTTTAAACATTCCTTTTAGCTATGCATGTCTCTGTATTAATAAGAATCACAGAGCAATTTCAAACAGCCATTAGAAACAGAATGTTTTTTTTAATTTCAAGGGTTCAGATAGAGACCAGGCTTACCATAATTTGCTACAAAATTCAACTTGTCTTACAGACAAGGTAGAAGACCTGGTCTTCTCAAAGTGAAGAACATTCTGGCGTCCATTTGAATCTATTTTAAGGGTCCAGAATATTGTATCTCATTAATTCTCTCAGAGGCAGTATAGACCTTAGCAATTGGTTAATAGGTGAATGTTTTCAGGAGATTTGATTCCAAAGTACTGTGTGACTTTTTTTTTAATCCTTCAGTCAAATAAATAAATAAAATTCTCAAGTCAACTAGTTGCAATATATATCCAGGCTTGTATTCACCTTAAAATCACAGAAGTTTTTTACACTGAAAGTACTTCAGAATCTCTCAGTGTGTGCTTTGGTACACCGGATATTAGCAAGAAAATTCTGAGGATCATATGACATAGTAAACCAAGGAAACCTAGACATTGCCAGCATCCTCCAGAAAAAAAGAAAACTCCAAATAAGCAGAGATACTTCCAGGGAAATTTTAAAAAACAGACCAGCTGGCTTCCCATGAGGACTTAAGGAACTTTCAAGAACTTCACAGTATCTCAGAATGATCTAATATGAAGGCATTTGTAAATCTTTACTTCCTTTCCCACTTGCCATGTTCCATATGAAGTATGAAATAAGCCCTGATGTGAAAACAGAAAATGAACAGAACTTTATTATCCAATAAGGAAACTCTGACGATTCTCTGTCAGTTTTTCCTAAACTGCCAGTTTTATAAACACGTGAGTGTCCCTCCTTCCCTCTGTTCTACCTCCCCACTTAACACTACATTTTATTTCCTTGCTAAAAAATAGATATTGAAAGAAATATTTAACTTCTGTGAAAATTTTTATTGAACTAAATAAATGTTGCTTTCACTGATTTCTTTTCTGACTAGTTACCAGAAGTTCACAGTAGCTTTAAGGAAAAGAGACCATAAACCCAAGTTACTAGTGAAGTGCTAGCATTTGATTTGACAGTTTCGCTTCTGATGTTCCTGCTTTCCCACGTGGATTTTGCAGACCACAAGTAGCTCTATTCCTTTGTACCGCTAATAAAATAATAAGCAGGGCTGTTTATATTCTGAAATAATGGTGTTCTCCTGTTCCAAATAAATGCCACTTTTTAAAATCAGCAATGGCTGAAATCTTATAAAAGATAAACAGGTAACTTCTGAACTCATATGACGCTGTTACAACCATCACATTATGTTTTTAAATCTTTTTAATGAGGGGGGGGCGCCTGGGTGGCTCACTTGGTACAGGTGTCTGACTTCGCTTCAGGTCATGATAACGTGGTTCATGGGTCCAAGCCCTGCATCAGGCTCTGTTCTGACAGCTCAGAGCCTGGAGCCTGCTTTGAATCCTGTGACTCCCTTGCTCTCTCTGCCTCTCCCCCACTTGTGTATGCTCTCCCTCTTTCTCAAAAGTAAATAAACTTAAAAAAAGAAAATCTTTTAAATTAAAATCATGAACAGAAAATAAGTTTCTCTTTATCATATTTTATCCAAAGATGTTTGCTTTTTTTTCTTCTGATTTAATCATCTAGTAAATGCTTCAGTGCTAGATGCTAGATGCTAGACACTGGTTATAAAAAGATTTAGGATACGATATTTATCTCGCCAAGGCCACAGTGGTTTGAGAAAGACAGACAAGGAAACAATTTAAATGCAGGATTATAATTGTCTTAATAGAGGTGAGCACATAGAAGGTATGCACATAAATGTAACAGTGAGGACATTTGTGAGACAAGGATGGAGAGAGAAGCCCAGGAAGGCTGTGAGTGACTCTGTGCCACATGTAGAGTGGGTAACCCACAAGGCAGCATGAACACAGGGGAACACGAGAAAGTAGGTCACATGCCAGAATACCTTTCCCAAACTTTGCGAGAAACACTCACTCAGTGAAGTATTTTCAAAAGTCTTGAACAGTCTCAAACTTAGAATAGGTGACCATGACACCTCTACAAAATATTATGGCTGAAATATTTATTTCTTCTAAAGTAAAACATGGAGGGGGTGGGGGGTACATGAAACAGGGATTAAGGAGTGCACTTGGGATGAGCACTGGGTGGTGTATGGAAGTGTTGAATCGCCATATTATGTACCTGAAACTCATAGAATGCTGTATGTTTACTAACTGGAATTAAAATAATAAATAAATAAATAAGTAAGTAAATAAATAAATAAAGTAGAACATGGAACATTGTTCTAAGATTATGTCAATGTTGGGTGATGCCAGTCTTGGCCCCAGCTTATTTTTCTTGGATTCCAACAGAGTGTATCAGTCCTCCTTTTCACATCTCCTCTCTTTTCAGTTTGAGTGGGCTTCCTCCCAAATTCCATAAACATTTAAAAAGCCGAGAGCAAATGAGTCTTACTGAGTCCTATAATCTCTTTGATGGGACGGCAACCCGTGAATAAGTCATGTTTGACATCTAGAGGGCTCTGTGCCGTCCCTGGTGCTGCTCCCGAATCACCTCTCCTCCGACAGATGCAACGGCCGAAGCTCCTGTTGCACAGATGCTGGAGGAAGAGAAGGAAGGCTTCCAGGACTCAGATATAACCTCTGTGCTCGTACTGGGGGACAGAAAGCAATCTGCAAACAGTAACACCAAGTCACTTTCTCCTAAATATTATTCATGAAAAGACACTTTATAACTACAGAGGATTTTTAAACCAGAGTACAGTCTTGGTGATGTTTTCTTGCCATTCGAACAACCAGGTAGCCTGCATGTTCTCTGGTATCCTCAGTTTCAAAGGTTCCGTCTCATTAAATACATACACCATTTCAATAACCTGGAAACTCTCATGGTGCAGCATTGATTTTGCATTTCCTAGGCCATCTTTCCTACTCAGAAACAACATAGAGGGGGCGCCTGGGTGGCTTAGTCGGTTAAGCGTCCGACTTTCGCTTAGGTCATGATCTCACGGTTCGTGGGTTCGAGCCCCGCATCAGGCTCTGTGCTGACTGCCAGCTCAGAGCCTGGAGCCTGTTTCAGTCTGTGACTCCCTCTCTCTCTGACCCTCCCCTGCTCACGCTCTCTCTCTCTCCTAGAAATAAATAAAAAAATATTAAAAAAAAAAAAAGAAACAACATAGAGAACACATTTATCAGCCTTGAGTATTAATATTTGGTGGAGAAAATATTATCATCATATGTCAATACTTTATTTTTAACTAATTTTTCTTTCAATTCTGCTAAAACTAGTGCCAATGGTCATTTGTTGAAATTCCTGCATAATTTTTCAAAAAAGTATCCCCAGGGTCTTTTGGGTAAATATTTATTTACTTATTTTTGAGTATAGTTGACATAAAATCTCACATTAGTTTCAGGTGTACAGCTTGGTGATTTGACAAGTTTATACATTATGCTGTGTTCCCTACAAGTGTAGCTACCATCTACATCTGTCCTGTCACAACACTATTACAGTATTATTCACTGTATTCCATGTGCTGTGCCCTTTATTCCCATGACTTATTCATTCCATAACTGGAAGCCTTTGTCTCCCACTCCCTTTCATCCATTTTGCACAATCTCTCATCACCCCTTCTCTGTGGCAACAATCAGTTTGTTTTCTATATTAACAGACCTGATGCTGCTTTTTGTTTACTCATTTAAAATTAACAACAAAAAAGTTTTTGTTTATTCATTTACAATTTTTTTCTTTGTGGGAGTATTTTAAGGCAAATCCCAGACATTATATCATTTTATATCATTTTTTAAAAGAGCCTCTAGTTTTAAAAAGTGAACACTGAAGTATGTAGTAGGAAAATGGTTTAATACCTGGGATTTGCCTTAAAATATTTCCACAAAAAAAGAATGAACAAGAGACAGGGCTGGATGAAGCAAATGTAGGAAAACCTTGATGATCATAGAGTCTGTGACAAATACACAAAGTTCAATCCATTCCCTCCACTTCTGAGAATGTTTGAAATTTTCGTGAAGCCTGCAGATAACAGTGTTGCCACAGTGCTAATATATAAGCATATTTTGTAGATTTTTCTTTTTTTACATAAGAATTCTAGGCTTGGGTATCTGGGCGGCTCAGTCAGTTGAGTGCCCAACTTTGGTTCAGGTCATTATCTCACAGTTCATGGATTCGAGCCCTGCATTGGGCTCTGTGCTGACCGTTGAGAGCCTGGAGCCTGCTTCTGATTCTGTGTCTCCCTTTCTCTCTGCTCCTCCCCCACTCATGCTCTGCCTCTTAAAGATAAACATTTAAAAAATTTTTTAATTTAAGAATTCTAGGCTTATTCTCCTAGAATTCACAAATAGTTGCTCATACATGCCATGTGTGCTATGTTACCTTCTCTAAAATGAATCTTTTTGAATCTTTTGCAGAGTGGCCTGACCCCTCTCCACCTGGCTGCTCAAGAAGACAGAGTGAATGTGGCTGAAGTCCTCGTAAACCAAGGGGCAAATGTGGATGCCCAGACAAAGGTANAATTAAAAGTCAGGTGTAGGAATATCAATTCAAAAAAGGTAGAAAAAAAAAAAAAAAAAAAAAGTGTCACTGTTTGGTGACTCCTTTAGGGAAATAAGGATAATTTGGTATGGGGAGAACAAATTTTCCATCATATCTTTTATACGTAGCACATCAAACATCTATCTGTGCAAGAGACACCAGAGTCTCTCATTACAGTGTCCTAGATGCTTTTATCTTTAGTGACCTGGGCACTTTATCCCAGCTGCCTATAGATATCCACCCATGTTAACAGTATTGATCCTTGTTATAACCGATCAGTCCTTCAAAGACAAAGGGTAAAATCTTGGACCTTTTTTAGATTTTGTAACTGACTTTAAAAGTGTATTTGGACGGGTTACCTGGATGGCTTAGTCGGTTAAGCATCCGACTCTGGCTCAGGTCATGATCTCCCGGTTTGTGGGTTTGAGCCCCGCGTCAGGCTTTGTGCTGACAGCTAGCTCAGAGCCTGGAGTCTGCTTCAGATTCTGTGTCTCCCTCTCTCTCTGACCCTCCCCTGCTCACGCTATCTCTCTCTCTCTCTCTCTCAGAAATAAATTTTTAAAAAAACATTAAAAAATTTTTTAAATGAATTTGGAAAAATTTATCAGTAATTTGTGACCTTTAACTTTGTTCAGACATCATCTATAAAAAAGGATAAAATAAGTTTCACTTAATTATTCTTTGCTTGCTAAAATCCTCATGGTATGTGTGGTCACTAGCCTCTCCCTCTCTCTCCTCTCTCTCTCACTCTCACTCTCACTATAATATCTTATAATTCCACAATTTCAAACTCAGATAAGAAAAATGGATGTTTTGTGTCATCAGACATAGAACTTCATATTAATCCCATTTCTCTGAGCATTTTTTCCTTTGGCACCTAGTTTTGCTACTTCTTCACAGCAAATTTGTTTTATCTACTCTAAAATATAACTCTTGTTCTTTCTATATGTCATATTTTTGACACAAAAATGAATGCTTATTAAATATTGTGAATACAGGGGCACCTGGGTGTCTCACTTGGCTGAGCATCTGAGTCTTTATTTTGACTTAGATCATAATCCCAGGGTCATGGGATCAAGCCCTGCATTGGGCTCTGTACTATGCATGGAGCCTGCTTGGGATTCTCTCTCCCTCTCTCTCTCTGTCCCTTTCCCCACTCTCGCACATATGCTCTTCTCTCTAAAAAAAGAAAAAGAAAAAGAGAAGAAAAGAAAAGAAAAATCATGAGTACAAACATTTTGTATATAATATGGATAGATTCTGAGATATAGGGATAAATGCCGAAGATATTAACAAATGTAGAAGTATCACCAGGAATTAGCCAAGTCAAAAGAAGTTCAGGGACACCTGGGCAGCTCAGTTGATTGAGCCTGACTCTTGATTTTGGTTCAAGTCATGATCCCAGGGGTCATGGGATCAACACCCCCCTCCCCCTTTCTGGTCAGGCTCTGCATTAAGCATGGAGCCTGCTTAAGATTCTCTCTGTCTCCATCTCTTTCTCTGTCTCTCTCCCTCTGCCTCTCTCCCTCACCCTCTCCCTCAAATTAAAAACATAAAAAAATATTAATAATAAAGTGATATTCAGACATTGAAATCAGACTGGATTTGCCAGACAAGCACAGAAGGAACAGCCCTGAGTAGACTACACCCTTTGGACATTGTTCGGCCCTCTGTGGCTATGGCTGCTCCACCCATATTGTGTTCTATTAAAAAGAAGCTGGCTGAAAGAGATATGACCAGGCAAGATCCTGTCTGTGTTAAAGCAGTAAAGCAAGTATCATTGTCCCTGGCCAGGACAGCCCAAGGTGGAACTGGGAGATAGGCAAACTCCCCTCCACTTCCCTTTCTGAAATTTCTGTGCCCTTGAGGTCTCCATGCCTCACTTGGTAGCCAGCTTGCTCAGCAATCCCTTCACTCTATTTCCCTTCCATTCTAAAAAATCTCATGGTCCTTGGCCTTGAATGCTTTCCTAGGTAGCAAAGTATTTAACAGAGAAATCCTTAAAGGCACTGGTAGCACCTGAATGCTTTCTTGCTACTTTCCATTCAAAAAATAAAAATATTTTTAATTCTAAAAAAAGAATCAGACTGAGTTTAGCTTGCCATCTTTATTTTATTTATGTTAAATATATTCATCATGTGTTGTTTTATTTACACACACAAACACAGACTTAAACACTTTTTTTGGCTACCTCTTCCTTTACAGATTAAAGATTCCAGGAGGCACAGACAGGGTCAAGTTTCTCCATACGTTTTTGCCCCTGCACATCCAAGACATACACCATAACTCAGTCAAGAAGTGTGGCATTGATTCTCCAGGGCAGTTGGGAGGCAGGACATGGTGTGATGAGCCTTCGTGGACATGTGGCCCCTGGGCTATGGGTCTTGGGCCTCTACCAGTGTTTCCTCCTAACCCAGCCCAACTTAGGTCATGGTCACTTCTGTACTTGGCATAATATTTATGAAGCATGTTCCCTTTCCTGCCCTTTACAAGTGATGCACTTTGAAAAGCACCACTCTGCCTCTTACAAATTCTTTTCCCTTTCTTTTTCTTCTCAGCAAAGATCATAGCACCAAAAAACCCTGAGGCTGTGACCATCCTATAGCTGAGTAGAGCAGAAGTGCAGAGGGATAGGTTGTTGGGATTTGCTTTCTAATCTTGTGAATAAGAAGTTTATTCTATGAACTTCCAAATTCTTATTGGTGAAGATGATGTCCCAAAGCAGCCTACTGGTGGAAAGTATGGTACCGTCTGATTCATTGGCTTTAATTTAAAAATGGTAATCATGAAAACACCAACAGAACTTTACTCTTGTGGCCAAAAAATTCTCTGAAAATCCTGGTAACAACTTTTTGCAGCCTTCCCACTGGTTTGCTGACCTTCTATATCCCCAGCTCTGTATTTGAACTCCACTGAATCAGTTGAGACTAAATTGTGCTGCTGGCCACAAGGTTTAATATTGTGTTGTTAAGCTGAAATAAAGCTATTCCTTTCACTTTTAGAAAGAATAATCTCCTGAAGCATTTTATTTAGACCACCCAAAATACACTGATTATCAGGGGTACTACTTTGAGAATTAATAGTTAAATTCTATTTCTTTAAATGTGAATAAAATAAAGAAAAAATTTACTTGATGCTCATTTCACATTCATTTTTTTACAGCTCTTACTTGCCAAGTT
Source organism: Crocuta crocuta (assembly GCF_008692635.1). Lineage (NCBI taxonomy): Eukaryota > Metazoa > Chordata > Mammalia > Carnivora > Hyaenidae > Crocuta > Crocuta crocuta. Next base: position 598,025 of record NW_027530975.1, read on the forward strand.
CTTAACAGGGCAATATATTCCTTGCTCTCTTAATAGTCTAGAAAAGAAGATATATGATAGTAAAAATAGTAAAATAATATAGTAATAATATAACAATGTACAGTATAATTATAAATAATAATATAATAAAATGTATTACCC
>NW_027530975.1:598248-678062 GCF_008692635.1 Crocuta crocuta
TCTCTGTGTTAGGTATTAAGTGCTTTACCCTTTATTAATTGATTTAATCCATACAACTACCCTAGGAGGTGGGTGAAATTAGTATCCCTCTTCCTGTTTTACAGATGAGGAAACTGAGGTACACACAAGTAATTACTTGTACAAAGTCACATACGTAATTAGTACAAAGCCTGAATTTGACCCCATATATAAATAAATAATTTTCAAAACTATTGGAATTAACTGAATTATTTAATAAAGGTGAGGAATGTAGGAGGGAGCTATAACTGGGTCAATATCACAGAAACATGAGAAAAAAACTGGGGCATTTCCCAAGATGCTACTAGAAAATTAAGATTTCAGAGGGCTTGGGGTGCCCGTGTGGCTCAGTTGGTTAAGCGTCTGACTTTGCCTCAGATCGTGATCTTGTGGTTCATGAGTTTAAGCCCCGCATTGAGCTCTGTGTTGACAGCTCAGAGCCTGGAGCCTGCTTCAGATTCTGTGTCTCCCTCTCTCTCTGTCCCTCCCCAGTTCATATTCATTCTCTTTCTCTCTCTCAAAAATAATAAATAATAAAATAAAACTTTAAATAATGAAAAAAATTATTTTCAAAGATTTGAGAGGGTCGTAATGTGCCAGGCTAAGTAAGTTCAGCTTTTTACCCTGTTTGCACTGGGAAGCCATGGAAGGTTTTAAACAGAAGAGTGATAAGATCAGACATCTGGTTTAGAAAGACCCTAAGAGACGGTGCAAAGACTGCATAGGTCACAGGAGTTTGGAGCAGGAGGATTTGAAGGCTGTTGCTGAGGTCTAGATGGAGAATAAAGGAGGCCTCTGCCTAGGCGCAGATGCGATATTGATGAACAAGAGAGAAATTTAAGAAATACTTAAAAAAGTATCGGGACACCTCGATAGCTATCATTTGAGTGTCTAACTCTTGATTTTGGCTCTGATCATGATCCCAGGATCATGGGATCAAGCCCCACATCAGGATCTGTGTTAAGTGTAGAGCCTGTTTGGGATTCTCTCTCTCTCTCTCTCTCTCTCTCTCTCTCTCTCTCTCTCTCCCTCCCGCTCTCCCCCCCCCTCCCTCCCTCTCACACACACACACACACACACACACACACATACACACACACACTGTCTCTCAGGAATGGAAGACCAAATACCTAGGATCAATGATGTTTTAAAAAAGCTATTTGTGAAAATATCTTACAGTCTTCCATGGATCTTTATCTGCCATATTATCAAGTACTATTTAGTATAATATGTGACAATAGTCTTTCACATAGTCGACACATAAAAATTGAAAAAAAATTTTTTTACCTGAAATAAATAAAATCAAGGAGTAGTCGTAGCTGTTCACTGAGGAAGACTATGCCAAGTCCAAGGAAGGCCAAGGATGGACTTGTAGATAAAGAACCACAGATTTTAGGAGGCTGGGAGTTAAGTGTGGGTTTCCTACTCCCCTCCCCCAAACCATGTTTGAGTGGGTGCACCTAACTACTACTCAATAAAATAAGGTGCTATGGTGTCATGAGTCCAAAACACCAGAATCTCCATCTGCACCTGTTTGCTCTTCATATATAAATACAACCTCTCAGTACTGCCTAAAGGAGAAGGCTTAATTACCACTTGTAATGATGGGATAAATAGACAACAGTGGAAAAAAGAGGCAAAGACTGCTCAGTTAGCTGAACTAGGATTATTTCTTAGCTATTCCAGACAGAGTAGTCAGTTTTTTTCAGAACTGATTGCCGCTAGTTGGAAATAATTTCTCAAATCACATCCCTCTGAGCATGTTTATGTAAGGTACCATTGAATGTGGGAATTTTCTGACTCAATGAATGGAAGAGACCCAATTTGTTCTCTCTAAATGCAAACTAAATCTTCTCATCTATGCACATGTATTTTTAATACACTACTTAAATGCTGTGAAACACTGAGAAGACCAATGTCTTAGAGTATAACAAACAAGGAAGAGATTGGGAGGAATAAGCTCAGAGATTTAATGCATAGGTGGTGTAGAGGAGGGACCAGATCAGACAGGCCCTAATAGCCCATCACAATGACTTAGGGTTTTATAGAAGTAGTATGAGAAGCTATGAGGGTGAGTAGAAATAGCACATTAAAATACTTAAAATCGGGGCACCTGGGTGGCTCAGTCAGTTAAGCATTCAACTCCTGATTTTGGCTCAGGTCATGATCTCAGTTTGCAAGATTGAGCCCCATGTTTCTCCCTCCCTCTCTCTGCCCTTCCCCCACTCATGCGCGCACTCTCTCGCTCTCGCTCTCAAAATAAATAAACTTAAATGAAGTGATTCAATTTCCTAAAAATTCTAATTAATAGATGTAGTACAATAGTCATTGGAAACTGCTGTATCATTGCTTAGGCATATTGACTCAAAACATGAAAAGTTTCTTAATATTTAGATTTTTTAAATATTTCTATTTTATATTTTAAAATATATGTTTTCAGTTTGGAATAAATCCTTCACCACTAAAGTCGCCAGTAAGGGTTACTTCAGTTCAGCTAATTGTACTAAGAACTGATTGGAGAAAATTATTTCCATGCCTCCTACACTAAGCAGCATTCTTATTCCTAATGCAGTATCTTGAGTTCTTCAGCATCAAGAAAGAAGCCTGCAGGGGCACCGGGGTGGCTTAGTCAAGCATTTGACTCTTGATTTAGGTTCAGGTCATGATCTCACAGTTTGTGAATTGAAGCCCCACATTGGGCTGTGCGCTGATGGCATGGAGCCTGTTTGGGATTTTCAGTCTCTTCTCTCTGTCTCTGTCTCTCTTAAAAATAAACTTAAAAAAGAAAGGAAGAAAGAGAAAGACACTCCAAAGTAGGTATGACAGTTCTGGTCAGCAACACAGGATCTTCTTTATCTTGCACGGAACAGCTTTGGGGTTCAGCAGTCTCCTATCTATACCTGTCGTTATGGTGAACTTTATCAGTGGGAGTCCAGGCAGTATGGTAACACTGACAGCGTTGTTTGTGGGACAGAATGTGACCACAGTAAGCTCTTTCGGGCAATACATCCCTGGTGAAATGTCTTCAACTTCCACAGTCAGTCGTGGCCTGGCCTTCCCCTTCTCAAATTCAAATACACCAATTTGCAGCATGTCTTTGTCAGTTTGGGCCACTATAACAAGAATACCGTAGAGTGGACAAACTTCCATTTCTCACAGTTCTGACAGTTGGGAAGTCCAAGATTAAAGTGCCAATAGATCCCTCATCTGGTAAGGGATCTATTGCTGGTTTGCAGAGGGCTATCTCATACCTTCTTGTATCCTCATGTGATGGAGGGCAGAGAGAAGAGGCAAGCTCTCTCCTGCCTCTTCCTATAAGGGCACTAATCCCATTTTTGAGGGCTCCACCTAATTACCTGTGACCTAATTACCTCCCAAAGCCTGCATCTCCAAATACCATCATGCTGGGGATTGGGGTTTCAACATATGAATTTGGGGGGATACAGACATTGGGTCAGTAGCATGGAGTCACCATAAAGACACAATAGTGCATCGCACATGAGATACAGACCCTTAAAACCGTGAACTCCCATCTTCCCCCACCCTTCCTGTGCATACTGAGAAATGTTTTTAAAACTCTGTGCTTTTCCCTGTGGTCATCTGGTGCTGCCAGTGTCCTCATAAACAGAGATTAATTGTGGGCACTGAAAAATGGCATGGTGGTGGCTGTTACAATGCGGCCATCTAGAAAAATATCTGACATCCTTATTTTAAAAAATAGTTATATGCACACATATATATGATTCATATATAATCATATATAAATGTAAAGTATATATTTTTAATAGATAGGACTTATGTTCCTCAGCGGTCAAAGGATATTAATTTGGGAAACAACTTATTGCTTTGTCTAAATCAGTTGTTTTCAAATTATGGGACTCTAGCTAGCTGGGCAGCAGACTTGAGCTACAGCTTATACACCTGGATCAAGTTCATGTGTCTCAGTCCTCCTGAAGACCAGTCTCTTCCACTTTAGTGGTTCTGTGCTTCCCATCTCTGTCATGCATTCTGATACTCATACACTGCCTGGCATTATCATTCAGCCACTTCTTGTTTTTTTCTACCTCAATTTTATGCTTTTAGAGAATAGAGTGCTCAGTAAATCCCAGTCCACATCTGTCCACAGAACACTCTTCCTATCCCTCCCCATGAAGCCACTGAATTACTCCATCCAGACTGCCGACTGTGCCATGTTTGCTTTCTATCTTGAAAAGTTGGTGTGAGAATAAACTGAGTTGATGTAAGAGAGAGCCCTTTGGGAAGTTCATAACTACTTACATATGACCTGGTACTATTTTTTATACCTAACACTAGCACTGAGAAATATTAAGGGCATGTTATATATGTATATATACGGGGGACTTACTTTTTGCCAGCTCAAAAAGACAGGTTAAATAATACTTTTGCTTCTATTTAGGAAAGCTGTTACTGAAAGTATACTTATGAGGTTTCTTTTCTAAAAAATATAATTACAGATGGGATACACACCTCTCCATGTGGGCTGCCACTATGGAAACATCAAGATTGTTAATTTCCTGCTCCAGCATTCTGCAAAAGTTAATGCCAAGACAAAGGTAAACTCTTTTCTTCTTTGTATCCACCAAAGTCATTGATTTCTGTGTCCAAGGAAGTAAGTGTCCTTTCTTCCATCTTCCTTCTACAGAATGGGTATACACCGTTACATCAAGCAGCTCAGCAGGGACACACGCATATAATAAATGTCTTGCTTCAGAACAACGCTTCCCCCAATGAACTCACTGTGGTAAGGGGGAAGGGAAGAGGGAGGCTAAAGGAAGAGGAAGGAGATGACCCTTGATGCTGGAATCTTCTTACATTTTTCACTGGGCACCAATGCTGCTGTTTTACTTTCATTTATAGGTATAAACAGAGCATTCAGTGGAATTCAGGGCAAAGGACAATAGCTATATTGTGACCCGTCGAGAGAGAGATGTGATTAGTTTTTCACACTTAAAAACTACAAGTCCATTGCCATCTCATAGGAAATACATATATAAAATAAAAAACATGCTTGTTTTCTTGATGATTTAGAACATTAGAAAGCCTCTTGGGTTCCGTGTGTAGCAGCCGGGTCTCTGCTGTGTGAGTGGGAACAGGTTAGGTGGGTTTTGTGCAAGGTATGTCTCTAATGAAATAGTGTTTTGTGTGTGACAGTGGGTGGGACCAATGAGACACTCGCCTTCTATGTAGTATGGGTGAAACATGTGGGCGCACACAGGCACTGAGACTCGGGGAATGATTTGTTAATTCTTTGTCCTCGTTTCCCTCTGGCCAGAATGGGAACACTGCCCTCGCCATTGCCCGGAGGCTTGGCTACATCTCAGTGGTCGACACCCTGAAAGTAGTGACTGAGGAAACCATGACCACGACTGTAAGTAACAGATTCGGGACCTCGTCCCCTCAGTGCCAGCTTTCAGGCTGTAGATTTTCCAGGAACTTACTTTGCCCTATTTACAGACTAAGTTCCATGTTACCAAATGCTGTCATTCTCGTTTCAGATATTGAGAAACTAAATATTAAAAATACCTTTTTAAAATATGCATTAGGACCTATAGAGTTTTTTGCTCCATGTAAAGTTAAATGTATGTATTAATTTGTTTTGCTGTAAAAATAGTTTTAATGAAGTGAAGGCAGAAATATTTTCACATTGTTCTTTGGCAATGTAGGGAAGTTGAAGATAACTTGGTTCTTTACAATGTTATGACTCATAAATGGTAATGGATACGTTGCCATCATTGTAAAAACACTTTTTACATTGTTGCAAAAATAAAACATTAGGGAGAGGATCCATTTTTACCACCATCCTCACTACTCTTCCAGTCAGCTATTAGAGTTTTCATAGGAAAAACAATAGGATGTTTTATTAAAATTATAAATAAATCTTTACCAGGAGGCCTTATTGCGTCAGATACGTTTTTATAAGCTGCAGCCTCTGGGATAAGTCATTTCTTATTAACACCATCTGGAGCCTTTGAACTGCATCAGAATTTGGTAACTTTGGAATCAAGAGCAGATATTGCACCATATCACAGGCTTATTGGAGTTATTCCTGACTTAATGACTCAACACACATGCCTGAGATTGGCTCCGTACAATGTAAATTTAGGACTCTGGAACATTGGGAATTATCAGCTCTGCCTCCTTGTCTCATCCACCTTTCGATGTGAAGAAAGGCATAGTTAGCATCTGCAAACAGTTTGTATACACAGTGCTTCACGTAAAAGAACGCGGGGTTGAGGATCTCTGCAGCAACCTGCGGGCTGAGTTATATGCAGGCTTTACAAACTAAAATACTAAGCCTGCTGATCACAAGAGAGAAATTATGTAATTTGCAAAAGAGAAAGCAGTAACTTCAATGGACTAGAGCAATGGTTAGCAAACAGGGCATATTTCTAACTTTAAGATATAGTTTGTATAGAGATAAATTACCACATATTGCTTTTCTATACCTCTTCAGTATTTCATGATCTTAAAATCTGGTATTAAATACTTGAAAAAAGAGTTTAAACAAATAATGTTTAGTAACCTTAATCTTGGAAATATTCCATCTAGCTCTCTGTAGGGTGTGACAAAAAGAGGGAGAAGGACAAAGTATTAAATAACTGCTAAGTGTCATAATGCTATAAAACATTTGAAGTCACTGTAATAAGTATATAGAACTTCCTTTCCGGTGTTGGAGAATTGAAATGTGTGTAATAGTTAAAAATATAAATCTTATTTATCGAATGTAAATAACTTTCTCACCCATTGGGAAAGTTCAGAATGTTTCTTTAATATCAAAAAAAGCTTCAGAAGGGGCACCTGGCTGGCTCAGTCAGTAGAGCATGTAACTCTCCATCTTGGGTTGAGTGTTCGAGCCCTATGTTGGGTGTAGCTTCAGGAGAATGTAAGTAAAGTTATAGCCTCAGGATATCTACTGAAAGAAAAGTGTTTCAAGGCTCTGGTTCCTAGTGAAAGATAGAACAAATATCAGAATCAGGCCATCGCTCTCAGTATCACCTGCTGAATTGACTGGTAATTTCTGCAAGAGAGAGAAGATAGGGCTCGTACTGACAGGAAAAGTCCAGTTTGCCTAATGAAGTGAATTAGGCTTCCATAGGTTAGGAAAGAGTCCATTGTTGTCCCTAAGACTTAGTCCAGCATTGTGGTATTTGAGACTTTATCTCAAGCTGAGACACAAACCTTGTCAACTCTGCCTTAGCAGATGCATATAACCTGGCACAGGTGAGGACTGACACAGCTCAGGGTAGAGTCTGTGATCTCAAGCTCACTAAACACAGGGCAGCCTCCACTGTCGACGGGTCTTTGCAGAGCCAGTTGCTAGGCCCCAGCAGCCATCAGCTCCATAAGCAGACATCTGTTTTTTCAAAAAACTTAAAGAAAAGATTCATCTTCCCTACAAGCACAATGTATGATGTGGCAAGTCTAAGAAAGATGGCTTCAGTTAATTACATTACCGTCATGGCAGGGTAGAAACTGTCTTAGGACCCAGAAAACTGAACATCAGTAGAAGCTGACGTTCAAAAGATGAATGAAGCATTTAAATTGCATTGTTTAAAATATTCAGTTTCTCTCATTAGCAAAGAACAGAGCACACCTATCTCTCAGATACTGGTGTCTATACTATTCTGTAGTAAAGGGATTCAGGGCTTCTTGAGAAATGGTTGAATCTAGATCTGGAGAAGCAAATACACAAGATGAGTCTGGAACGTCTTCTGGTGCCAAAGCATAAGGAAGTGTCTGCTCTCACAAATAAGTAAATAAACACACACATACACAATGATGGAGCTATGTCACAGGGATGCAGGAATCAACTGAAAAAGTTCCCAATGGCCAAAGCTGGAACAATGTAAGACAGATAGAGAGATACAAAGAGAGAGAGAGACAGACAGACAGACAGACAGACTCAGAGTATAGTCCAAAGTATAAAGTAAATATCCATGAGTCGGTACTGATATAGATAAATATAGATACTGCTGTAGATAAATGACTGAATAAATAGGGAAGAAGTGTCAAATCTGGAAAAAAAATTCAAACAATTTATGAAAATACTTTCCTGCAAGGTGTAAAACATAACTCTCTTAACTGTTAAGAGACTTAAACTTAAGTGTCGCTGAGCATAGTGTTTTCCCTCCAAAGAAAACAGTGTGGGAAGGGGGAGGGGGAACAGAATATCTTTACAAGCACTGCCTCAGCCAGGCGCGCATGCCCAGTACCAACACTGGTAAATCGTGTTGGTCGTATGTACCCTTGACATAATGTGATGAAATTGGCACTTTACCTCTGTGGTCTTCCTTCCCAGAACATGTGACCCAATCCAATCATGAGAAAAACATGAGACAAATCCCAGTTGAGGGACATTCTACAAAATACCTGACCAGCTCACTTCTAAACTGTGAAGGTCATTAAAAGCCAGGAAAGTCTGAGAAACTGTCACAGCCATAGGAGCATAAGGGGAGCTACCAGCTAAAGATAATGTGATGTCCTGCCAGGTCCTCAGACAGAAAAGAGACTTTTGGTAAAATCTAAGGAAATATGAATAAAATTTAGAGTTTAATTAATAGTAATATGTGAGTATTGGTTCAGTAATTGTGACAAACGTACCATAGTTTTAACAGCCTTGCTTTTTTTCCAGTTGCCTTATTTAAGCATCTTCCCTTGTTCTATTAGACTTTCATATGCTCTGAATAAAAAGAGGACTTGTTTTTCAACTAAAACATTAAGTCACTAATATTTTTTAACAAGTTATGTTGTCAGTGGCTTTGGATAGATGTAATCTATATAGGTAAAAACTCATCAAAGAGCAAGTAAAATATTCACTAAGCCCTTTGCTCTGTAATATACAGTTCTTTAAAATTGTGTGGAGGTTAAAATGATCTTGCAAATGCATTACCTCTAAAATATTTTCTGCAAGGCTTAGTTGCACACATTACATAATTTATACAATCTTAATGTTTTGTATTTAGGTTAGGAATTAAAATGTGCATATAGAAGGGCAAGACAAAAATCAACGGCTGGCATGGTACAATAACGACACAATGCTTGCTGTTCATGGGGCTTATCTTCAGCCAAGACTTTTAGTAGAATGAGGTGGTAGGTTCATCAGACCATGAAAAAGTGTAACAATAGATGAGGAGAAGCAATATCTCTTTTCTCTTTTCCTTCGAACAGCCTTATTATGGACCTAAATCTTTTAAGCCAGTTTGTTTTGCCACTAGAATTCTTTCACTTTGTATTTGTTCCTAACAGTGTGTATATGGTGAGGACCTTAATGCTAAGGGACAATTTTGATGTCATTTTATATGTGTGAGTCTCAAAATAGTTAGCACATAAGTCCTGTAATAAATCAACTGATTAATTTAGAAAGAAATAGTGTCGTTAAAATGTTCAGTCCGCTTACACTAAAGTGGCTGCTTTTTTGTTTGTTTGTTTCTAGACTATCATAGAGAAGCACAAAATGAATGTTCCAGAAACGATGAATGAAGTCCTTGATATGTCTGATGATGAAGGTATGAAAACCACCTTTGCGTTCATAATGAAGTGTGACTTTGTATTTGTTTCCTGAAGAACATTTATTGGAAAAATGTTTTTAGAAATGTTCATGTGTTTTCATGTGTATATAAAGAGTATACATTATTCACACACTTACATTGTTCACTTAAATCATGCAGTTCGTAAAGCCAACGCCCCTGAAATGCTCAGTGATGGCGAATATATCTCAGATGTTGAAGAAGGTATTTGTGACTTTTTACTGTGATAAAATTTAACTACCAGCTTTATCTTCCATTTCCTATCTTTGAAATGTAACACTTCTTTGAGTTACTAACTTTTCACTTAGCTTATTATTATTAATTTACATATCATTTAAAAGATGTGCGTTTGGTATTAGTGTCTTTGTCTCTTTGAAGCCCCTCTCCTTGAACCCATTTTCCAACTTGAAAATTCAGTTGTCACTAATTATGTGAATTGTTTTCTTTCTTTTTGTTTCTATTGAGCAGAAACCTGATTTATATTGTTTACATTTGAAAATCTAGAAGAGAAAAATCTGATTAATGTTTAGACCTAAAATATTTTTTTAAATAAGTGAGAAAAGGTATCTTATAGGTAAGGGATTAAATGCCCATTTTAAAGTTTACTCTAAGCTTCATAGTAAAAGCAGCTTTGGAACTAATAATGAAAACCCAACCTGAAGAAAACTGCTTTCAAAATATAAATTTTCAATATTGATTTCATGAAAGAGATCAATATATAAATGCTGGTAGTCATACTTCATTTGCTTAAAAGAAACTACTTGTTTTCTGCCTTATTTAAAAATCAATACATTTGACCAGCTCATGACATACAGATATATTAATTAATGATAACTTAAAAATTGCATTGGAAAAGTAGCATTTTTACAGGGTATAAGTATTATAAAGATGGCAAACTCAACAGTTTTACTGGAATAAAGAAATGTGTACTTACAGTAGAATTTATATTATATTTATGTTTTTTTCTTGCAACATTTGACTCTCCCAAACTACATCTGTCTTCTTGCTCCCGGTATTTACCATCTCTTATAGATTTTTCTCATAGAGCAGACTCAATGGTCTTAGTCTTTCTCTGCGGTTAGGTAATTTTCCCTATTTTAATTATTGGTTTCAACTTTGAGTTGCACAGATGTAATTTAAAATCTAAATAGCGGAAAGCCTACATAATCCTAAATAACTTCAACGTTTTCAGCATACTATGACTGCCTACTATAAGTGCGCTGTGGCCACTGGGCTGCGAGCCTAGAGGAGCTAATGCTCTGGTGGTCATTTAGGACCTGGAAGGCCATGTCTCATTGTTTGTAAATGTCATGTTGATAAATGTTAAAGGCTTTTACTCATTTTTTCTTTCCTTTTGTTTAAATCATTAGCTACATGTGTACCTCTGTCCTATCACCAATTGTATATTTATATCATCTTTAGGACTTTAAGAATATTATGCCTTACTGTCATTATATTTCAATGTCTTCTTAGGAGTAATTTCTTATGTGCAAAAGATAAGAGGAAAGTGATGTTCTCACATGGATCTGTACACACATAAAACATGTCAAAAGTACATTTTCAAATGAGATTTTATGAAATATAATATGACAGTCACAGACCTAAAAATTTACTAGCTTTGATGAAATATCCCAATACTTGCATTGATGAGAGGCCAAGTTTGAATGGACGAAATAACAGCTTTATATATGTGAATAACCAGATAATTTCCATAAAAGGAGAAATTTCGAGTCTTTTAATGTGAAGAGAATTCATCTAGCCACTTAACTACAAATGACAGTGATTTCTTATACATTTATCTCAGCTTGAGATTTTGAAATTAATAAACAAATTTCAATTCTCATTTTATTCATCTTCCTTTAAACTCTTTGGCCCTTGCTGTATGGGTATGTCCATAGGCTATGAGAATCAAATGACTTTTGATTTCATAATATTTTAGAATTTAATGTTGGAAGGGGTTCCTAAAAGGTCACTTGATCTGAACAATAACCTTCTATATTGGGATCACCTCTATAAAATCCTCTTAAAGGAGATCTTTTGCCCAGAAGCCTCAATGACAGAAATTCCCTAATTCCCAGGCTGCATTTTCCATTGACAACAACTCTGATTTTAAAAATTCTTCATTTTATTGAGTATCCTTCTCATTGATTCAGGCTTCTACTCATTGATTCAGACTCTGATATATTTGGCACTATTTAAAACAAAATCTGCCTCTTCCATGTGATAATCCTTGTGATATTTAAAAAACATGTTTCCTATTTCTTCTTAGTCTATTTTTCTCTAATACCACCCCTTCCACTGCTCCCTCACAGTCATGGCCAGTCTCCTATGTACATTTCAGTGTTTCAATTTCCATCTCAAATTGAGATGACCAGAATAGACTATAGCATTCCAAGTATATTCTGATCAAAGCAGAGTAATGCAGGACCATTGCTTTGTCCATGGATGATATTAAAAATCTATTATTGAAGATTAAGATGTTTTTGAGGTTGGGGCACCTGGGTGGCTCAGTCAGTTGAGTGTCAGACTTCGGCTTAGGTCACAATCTCATGGTTTGTGAATTCAAACCCCACGTGGGGCTCTGTGCTGACAGCTCAGAGCCTGGAACCTGTTTCAATTCTATGTCTCTGTCTCTGTCTGTCTCTCTCTCTCTCTCTGCCCCTCCCCTGCCCACACTCTGTCTGTCCATCTGTCTGTCTGTCTCTCTTTCTCTCAAAAATGAATGAATATTTTAAAAATTAAGATATTTTTGAGATTATAATACTCACTTAATTTGACTCCTGTAACAGTACTGTTAGCTAATGTTCCTAAATGTTGCTTACATGAGCTCTGATAAGCCATATCTGCCTTTATCATGTATTTACATCGTTCTGTGCTGAATAAACTAGCATTTCTGTATTACTCCAAATCCCAAAACAAATTACTTTGAAATTTTAATTCTAAAAGGACCCCTACAACTTTAATGATAGCTTTTACTTCTGACTCATTTGCCTTATAGTCTTGCCAGTGCTTTGACACTTGAGTTGGATTCTGAGCTGCTCATTTCAGGAAGCCCTTACAGACAGTGGCAAATGTTTATTTCCATGTAACCACAAGAGTATTGTGAATACTTTTTTAAAATCAGTAAGAGATCATCACACTGGTATCCTATGTTATTGAGGATATCAGCAGCTTTTAGAAGCAATAAAAATGAAAAGCGATACTCACTGCCAGTTTTTCTCAAGAAAAAGGAGAATGAATTTGCAATATGGAAAAATACAATTTTAATCCCATATTATAAAAATTGAGTAAATACTAAAGGAATTGTGTGAAGAGTAGTTTTTCTAGCCCTTCTCCTTCTTTTTCTTCTTTGCTTTCTCCTTCTCTTTCCCCTCTCTCTTTTGTCCACTATGAGAAATTAGTATAGGTAAAAGAATGTTTGCATTAATTTCATACACTAAAAAATCGAGAAAACAAATCTACACAATGTTATCAGTTAATGATATAGGGGAACAATGGGGCCAAGTTACAGAGTAGAATAAAGGCTGAAGTATCAGCACAGCAGAGGAATAGAAGGAAAGGTGATCAAGCAGCCTCCTCTAACCTAGACTTATCCAGGCAGAGCTGCTAGAGGCTCAGACCGATCCACAAATATCTTAATGCCCCACTATCTTCTTTCCCAGAAAACATGTCACATGCATGTAAATTATTATACACGCAGAATTAATGCTGGTTGTGGTGCCAGTTACATTCTTAAGTTTTGCAACTCAGTTTATAATTTAAAAGAAAGAAAAGAACAGATGAAAGAAGGAGAGAGAAGAGGAAGGGAGGGAAGAAAGAAGAAGAAGAAAGAGAGGAAGGAAGAAAAGAAAGAAGAAAATTGAGATTAAGTTTCAATCTGTCTTCTATTCTGGGTCTCCCTCCCACGGATTTTAGAGTTGGCTGTGATTCAGTGCTGACTTTAAATTGTAAATTCCTATAAAGTATATTTTGTAAATTTTTAAATGTATAAAATGATGTTTTAGCTTGCAGAGTTCTAGTGGGCTGGGTTATAGTAACAGATTTAAAGAGCCATAAATGGGACATAATGAGAAATGGAATTAAACCATGGAAAGTAAGTCAAAGGCAGCTCTGTGGAATATGACTCTTTGAATAGTTTTGGGAAATAACTGGGTGAGACTGGGAAAAATCATTTAATTCTTAGCTACTTACAATTTTGATAGGGCTACAAAATCTCTCCCAGGATCCAATGCAGACACTGAAAAGGAAAAGGATAAAAAGAAGAGTCTGAGTATACATGTGTTAGAAATCGTTACCAGACAGGAAGAGGTTTGAGATAAAATGTCGTCAGATGTTAGTGACATGAGAAGTGAGGAGAATCATGCCCAATCCTCTCTATGCCAAATTTAGTGCCCAGTGAACTGAGTCAGTGTCATATAGCCCACGCTCTCCACTATACTGATGAGGTAGCAAAGCCCAAATTAATGTTGAATGGCTTGCCCATGTGGGTTAGTGGCAGAGCCAAACAGAAAGACAGATCGGACAGTCTGGTGCTAGTTCTTCTCTTTCATTGCTACTCTAACATGATCTGTTTTCATATATCCATATACCCAGAACCCAAAAATGTATTATTTTTTAAACTTTTAAAGGTTTTATTGTATTTTATTTTTTAATTTTATTAATGTTTTATTTATTTCTGAGAGAGAGAGAGAGAGCAGGGAGGGGCAGAGAGAGAGGGAGACACAGAATCTGAAACAGGCTCCAGGCTCTGAGCTCTCAGCACAGAGCCCGACACGAGGCTCAAACTCACAAACTGTGACATCATGACCTGAGCCAAAGTTGGACACTTAACTGGCTGAGCCACCCAGGTGCTCCACTTCTAAAGGTTTTAAAAAGGGAAATATTAGGAAAAGGAACAGATTATGCTCTTGGATATTATCACAAGATAATAGTAATTATGTTTAATGACCTTGATGAGACCTATAATAGAAACAGTTTCCTTTCTTCTGACCATCCTGGTAAAAGAAATATGCAGACATAGATGCAAATGCAAGTAAAATAAACATACATGGAATTTAGAATAGAATTTTAAAACTCAAAGCAAGTAATTTTAGTAAACATATCTGAGTCTTCTCAATTAGGAGAGAATAAGTAGAATTTGAATGGCACAATCTGAAACTTAAAAATGTAGGAGAAATTACTTCAGGAGACATGAAGACAGATATTAAGGGAACCACTACAAAGATGCTCTTTTAGGACCTCTTGTCACAAGTGCCTAGGACTGTCTTGCTATCCTAATCCCCTGCTCATGCTAATAAATAAGTCAGGCAATGAAGTTTTTAGCTTTATAGATCTGGAAAGAAGCCTTGGAGTCTAGCCTGGTACAAGGGAGTGGTGGTGGTTGTGCAGAAATTGTTCTTTACCTGAAAGAAATGTTATCATTTTATAAATGATAACATGATAACATCTAACATGTTATCATGTTATCATAACAGTCTTTGTCTGATATTTCTCTGCTTACAATTGACCTTTCAAACAGACATTATGTAACTGCATGCTTCCTTCGGTGACAAAGTCAAAATGAAATACCAGAAGCAGAAACCAAGTCTTATTATTCTTTGTTATATCCCCAGAACTTAGCATAGTGCCTGGTACACAGGAGATCTTCAATATGTGTTTTGGTGGTGTACACAGTGGAC
This sequence comes from Crocuta crocuta, assembly GCF_008692635.1. Lineage (NCBI taxonomy): Eukaryota > Metazoa > Chordata > Mammalia > Carnivora > Hyaenidae > Crocuta > Crocuta crocuta. The sequence goes on from NW_027530975.1 coordinate 613,493, forward strand.
GGAGACTCAAGGAAAGGAAAGGTTTCTGAGAGCTGGCAGGATAGAGAAAATTTACCTGCCGTGCGCCTCTTCCTTTCAGTAAACACCTTCCCACTGAGACAGTGCTGGGCTATGTATTGTGTCAATAAACAGCTTTATGATGACTCTCCTAAGGTGGATCTGCATCTCAAAGAATAGTTAACAAATTTACAATAATTTCCGGTGAAAGAAAAAGATCTGTGAACTGGGCCAGAAACCTTTATTCTAAAATACAGTCCATCCTATGTTTGGTATCTTGTCTTTTTGGTTTTGGAATTGTTCAGTGATATTTATTCGCACCATCCACCCACCCGTCTACGTACCTGACATTTCCATCTAGATTCTCATAGACATCTTAACTCATCATGGCCCAGACACCTGCTCCAAGCAAAGTCTCCATCTCAGTAAGTGGCTCCATCACACAAGCCAGCCCTGAGGTTCTGTGTAAACTCTCTTTTCTTAGCACTCATGCCCAGTCCCTCAGCAAGTCCTATCAGTTTTCCAGCACCCATCTCACGTCCCTCTTCTCTGCCTTCCCACTGCCATCACCCTCACTGAATCCCAAGTACTCTGTTCTCCCGTGGACTACTGCAGGCACCTTGGTACATGGCCTCACATCTTTCCCCACAGACTCAGCTCTGCACAGCATCCTCAACGATCTTTTAAAAATATAAGTTGAATCATATCATTCCATTCCCCAGCTTAAAATACTCTCAAGCATGGGGTACCTGGATGGCGCAGTTGGTTGAGCGTCCAACTTTGACTCAGGTCATAATCTTGCAGTTCATGAGTTGGGCCCTGTTTCAGGCTCTGCACTGACAACTCAGAGCCCTCTCTCTGCTCTTCCCCTGCTTGCACTCTCTCTCTCTCTCTCTCTCTCCTAAAAATAAATAAACATTAAAAAATAAAAATACATTCCAAAGCTATAGTTATGTTTTTAAAATTCATTCATGCAGTTGCATATAACCATGGCTCACGTGTTTGTATTTCTATATAATATTCCACTGTATACGTCTGTACCATATGTAAGTTATCCATTCCACTTGGAAATGGAAATGTGGGTTGTTTCCAGTTTGGGGTTGCTGCAACCGAAGTTGCTACAAGGCTGCTTTTATCTGTCCCCAGGGACATGTCTGCATATATTACTGTAGGGTATAGAACTATGACTGTAGTTGCTGGGTTGTACATTATTCAGAGGCAACAGAATTCAAAGTCAGGGGATAGTAAACTAGGATTATAAAATTGTTGAGTCTATTTAAAAAAGGCAAGGGAAAGAATGTTATAAAGTGATTACCATGAGAGAGTGAGGAAAAGACTGTGATTGGGATAGGATATGTTCTAGTTCTTGACCTGGAGATGCTCTTTTGTAACAATTTATGAAAGTGTGCATTTACATTTTATGTATTCACCTGCCTGGTTGCTATATTTGCTGGTAAAAGTAGCCAGCCCTTCTAATATAGTATAAATACAAAACTCAAATAAAAAACCTCCCAAGGCTTTACATTGCACTTGAAACAGAACTCGGGCCCTTCCATGGCCAATAAGTTTGGTGTACTATGGCCCCAACAACCTATTTTCCACTGTCCTCTCAATCACTTTTTAACTTTGTCCTAAACGTCATCTCAAGGCACTGACTGGCCCAGTCAGTGGAGTATGCCACTCTTGATCTCAGGGTTGTGAGTTTGAGCCCAACATTGGGTGTAAAGATTACTTAAAATTAAAATATCTTTTTTAAAAAAAGGTACTTACCATTTATTGAGCCCTTTCTATGTGCCAGGCATGAATCTATATACATTTCATGCATTATGTCATTTAACCTTCACAGTAACCTCAGAATTAGAGCCATTGGTATTCCCACTTCATAGATGTGGAAAATCAGCTCCAGCAAGGTTAACAACCTTGATCAAGAGTACACAAATCAGTTCAAGGAATTATACTCAAATCCCTGCCCTTAACCTCTGCTCTGACATTCATGGTACCTGGTAATTTAGATAACAGTCCCACAACTGTTGGATTATTGCAAAATTTAAATGAGATCCTGTATAAAGGGATCTCAGTGAATGTTAGTTACAAAGTACCTTATCTTGCTTAATTTTCTCAAATACTTTGAAAAATTATTGGTATTATTTTTATTCCTGATTTACATTTGCTCTTAAACTAAAGCCCTAACTTTAAGTGTTATTAGTTCTAATTTATGTTAAGGAATTAACATAGATTAGAGGCTCAAAGGGTTTAAGAAATTTGTTAAGGTTCACATAGTCAAGGAAACTGGAATTTGAATTTAGTTTTTTTACTCAAATTTCTACTCAAATTTGACGTGATAGAAAAGAATAGATATAAGTGAAAAGGAAATTCAAAAGAATGAGAGATTACTAAAGATCTCAGGAAGAAAGCATTTCAAGGAATAGATAGAATGTAGACAAGTAGAAATTTGGGCAGGTGGAAAGAGGTGTTCTAAGTGCAGAAAGTTTTGGAAAACGGGGCCTGGCTGGCTCAGTTGGAAGAGTATGTGACTCTTGATCTTGGATAATGAGTTTGAGCCCCACATGGGGTGAAAAGATTACTTAAATAAAACTTAAAAGAGAGAGAGAGAGAGAGAGGAAAGCAGAGGACTTCAAAGAAGAACTCAGCACAGAGGGGCGGGGGAAACCAAACACAGGCCTGAATGAGAACCCCAGGAAATGCCATAGGGAGGATGAGAAGCAGTTCTAGAAAACTCCAGGCACATTAACATGTACAGAGAAAGAGGAATGCCAAGGGATATGGAGGGGGAGCTGTGAGGAAGTAAACCAGAAAAGGCTGGGAGATTCCCTGACGGGGTCCAGTTAGCTGAGCACAGGCAATCTGGGGATCCCTGGGGATGTCAGGCAGCCACCACATCCATGACATTGTGGATATAGACACAGAATAGTGTAGTTCTAATTGAGTGTGTGCATTTTTTCTCCGAAGAAGTAGTGACAGGATGAGTAGCAGCTGCAGTGGCCTATGGAATGAACAGACACAGGGATTGATGGCAGGGAATTAAACATGCTTATTGTGGGGCGCCTGGGTGGCTTAGTCGGTTAAGCGTCCGACTTTCGCTTAGGTCATGATCTCGCGGTTCGTGGGTTCAAGCCCCGCGTCGGGCTCTGTGCTGACTGCCAGCTCAGAGCCTGGAGCCTGTTTCAGAGTCTGTGTCTCCCTCTCTCTCTGACCCTCCCCTGCTCACGCTGTCTCTCTCTCTCCTAGAAATAAATAAAAATATTAAAAAAAAATAATAAACATGCTTATTGTTTAAGGACAATAGGTGGTTTTTTCATTTGGATAAAGCAAGTTGTAATTTTGAATACGCTTCCTCCCTTCACCCTCCAATGATTTCAGTCCATGCCCATCTACCTGGAAAGTCTGACCTGCTTCTTGTGGAAGTAGGTCCTAATTTGATCACCCCCTAACTCTTTCCCTTCACATTGGAAACCTCGCTGCAGAGAGAAGAAAGTGGAGCATTAGCCCTGGGAATGGACGGGGAAGGGAAGGTAGAGCAGTGCAGAGAGCCAGGAATAGGAGGGTGTGGAGAAGCAGGGCAAGATGCTACACATGGTGAGGGTTGCTCTGACTACCTGGGCCAGAACCAAAGTGAGGATAACTGACAGCAGACCCCACCTGTCTTTACCTTTCAAGCACACATCTTTTAGAGGTAGGAAATATACGTAACATGAGGAAGAGGCCAAATGCTTGCTCACAAAGCACGTGAACTCCTGATACTCCTTTATTCCTAGGGACAGTGAACATGTTTCTGTTGTGCACACAATGTCCTTAAACACCTAAGTAAGAACAGCCGACACTACTGAGGTCTGGATTTGGGGTTGAAGCTAGACAAGCCAACAAAGAATAAATAGAGGAAAGAATCAATTGGCATGATGGACATTGCCACCTTGAATTAAGCTACCTAATTTCTCTTTAAGTAAGAAACAACATTTTAGTGCCTGATTTCACTGGGCTAGTTTGTGGCTAGTGATTTATTCATTGTCTACTCTTCTTTACAAGAGGCATAGATTTTAGATAATGAGAACAGGGTAAGTAACCTTGTACTTCTTTCTACCTGCATTCTGTCTCTAGGCTTAGGAGTTTATGTGACCAAGTCAGTGTCATCTTACTGAGATGACAGAGAGCAGTTTCTGGATGAAAGTTAAGGTGTATTGGTAAGAATGATAAGAATATGAAAAAGTTATAGTGTCTGTCCCAACACTGTCTTTTTCTACCTCTTCACAGGAAGGACACTGAAATCGTTTTCCTTTCTGGGATGAGTTTGTTTATTAACCCAACCAAGATCACAGGGGACATTTTTCATTGCTACATCTGGAAGAGTTCCAAGACTGAATCATGCATGCTTATTTAGAAACTATATCTAGCTTGGATTAAGGAACAGTTTAAAAACTGTGATCCAGTTTTTAAAAAGAAGCACATCTAGCCACAAAGAATAGAATAATGCTTGAGAGTAAAGAATCAAATGGACTTTGTTTACTCTTAAAAAAAAAAAAAAAAAAAACTAGCCTGAGCAGAAAGAGTCATTTGTTCTTGCAAGTTGTTCTTGTTGATTAAGAGATGTGTAAACTTTGCCAGTCAAGCCTGATTCCTCTTTAGCCACCTAAGAAGGTTGGCTCTTATGAGCACCTACAGCTCAGGAACAAGGAGGCAGAGTGTGGCACATGGCTTCCTACAAGAGGTACATGAATCCCTTAATGACACACACTTCCTTAGCCTTCTTAAGAACACCCATTTCACCCATTACTCATCTATTTTCTCAACTTACACATTGTTCTCATATATTTTAAGAAGGAAAGCAAGAAAACATTATATACATTCCAGTATGTGGTTGGGAAACTGTTTTGAAAGAACATTGCCAGGAGGAGCTGGAAAACAGAAGGCTCATGGGAAGGCCCTCCTTCCAGGCTGGTGGAGGTAGTCCCGTTCTTTACCTGGCCTGGGGCTGCAGCGTCTCCCTGACCTTCCACCCCTCCTCAAATGTAATGGAGTCCTGAGCTGGGCCTCCAACCTGACCCAGAAGAGCCTGTGCCACACACATGACCTCTTCAACCACATGGAGTAATTCCATGAGCCGTACATCACCTCCCCCTCTTATCGGTCTGTCAGGTATTCACAGGAAACCTTGCTTAATCCAAGCTCTTGCCCCAAACTACAAAACGAAAGATGAAATACGTGCATATCTGGAATCTGAGTAACTTCCCATTGTTTATTGTGTAACTCTGGGCTAGAATCAGACACTGAGAACAAGACTGAGTGCATCGGGCTTCTACTATTACCACACTCCTCTTCCGTGCATTTCCTGCTCCCTTGCTTTTCCGAGACTAACAGTATCAGGGGAAGGAGGGAAAGGACTTGTGAACAAAATATAGTCATTTGGATTCTCCATGCTGAAAATTTTTTGTCTAAACATGAGGGGAGATAGACATCTTTTGACTAATGCTTTGCATTGATGGAAACTGTTTTCTCTTCAAAGTTATCTGTATTTTATGTCCCTTATTTGAACCTTCAAAAAATAAAATATGCTGAGTCTTATTTGTCTCATCTCTAAATGGTTAATTATACCACATGGAGTTGCTGAGAAGATGAAAAGAAATAACATACTAAGCATTTAGAACAGTGACCAGCATATAGTAGGTGCTCGATAAACAGCAGGGTCTTTTTTTTTTTTTTTTTTTTTTAATCAAACAGAGGCAACTATCAGTGAATCCTGCTTCCTGCTATAGGGTTAGAATTAGGATGGGTGAGGGGTGCCTGGGTGGCTTGGTTGGCTAACCATCCCGACTCTTGATTTTGGCTCAGGTCATGATCTAGAGGTTAGTGAGATCCAGCCCTGTATCAAGCTCTGTGCTGACAACATGGAGCCTGCTTGGGATTCTCTCTCAATCTCTCTCTCTCTCTCTCTCTCTCTCTCTCTGCCCCTCCCCCCACTCTTATGCTTTCTCACTCTCTCTCAAAGTAAATAAATAAACATTAAAAGAAGAATTAGGGTGGGAGAACATGAGAGGAAGAGGGAGAGCTTTGAGAGTCTGGGTCTTCAGTGTGTGTGTGTGTGTGTGTGTGTGTGTGTGCGTGTGTGTGTATGGGTCAAATAAAGTGATTGGATTTTCACCCACTGATGGACATACGTTGCTTTCACTTGGATTGCAATGGCTATTCTATAATCCCAACTTCAGAGACCCTAAAAACATGGCCCAACATGGCCCTCACTTCCCACAACTCAGTTGACTATCACTTTAGTAAAACTGGCTGCTTGCTCTTCTCAGAGCATTCCCATTCTTTCCTTGTCATGCCATTCAGTGGCTGGAATGGCCGACTTCCCACTTCCACTCCTCTCCGCCTGTCTTTACTCACACACCTCCAGTCAACATCTGCCACATTCCTCAGTCCAATGTGACACACTCTTCCTGTGAACTCTGAGATACTTTTGCCATTTCTCTTGCACATCTTCTGACACTGGTGTGGTGGTGAAGAGCTTGGGCTCTGCCAACTGACTGTGTGGGTTCCAATCCAGACTCTACCACTAACCAAACACGTGAGCTTTGAAAAATAATGGAACCTCTCCATATCTATGTCTTCATCTAGAAAAGGGAAATAAGGGCATCTGCTTCGTGGGATTGAGGAGTAAATGAGATGTGCATCTAAGTGCATATGAAGTGCTCAGTTAGCACAGCGCCTCACACATGCAAAGCACTGAGTAAATCCTAGCCTGCAGGAGTAGTAGTATAGTATTTCTATTATAGTTTGTTTCCTGGTATTAACATCTTCATTGGAGTCAAAATGTCTCAAAGGTGGTAGTTGGCTTTACTCATAGCAGATCCTAGTCCATGACTCTATTTTCTCACTGCTTAAAGTGTGGTTTGCAGTCTTCTGGGAGCTTGTTACACATGCAGAATGTCAGGGTCTACAGAATCAGCATCTACAGTTAGTCAACAAGGTTCTCAGATGATACAAACATACATATGGAAATTTAGAAACACTGCACTCAATTCATTGAGTTCAGTTGCTGAAGCTATGTCAATTACTCTAGTAATTCCCACCAAGAAAATAGATACTTAATTTTGTAGAATCAATACTGCCATTAGATAGCTGTCATTTATTTGTAAGCGTTAGATAGCTGTCATTTATTTGTAAGCGTCCTTTAAAGCAGTGGTTATCACAGTTTGGTTTTTGGACCAGAAGCATGAGATTTACTTGGGAACTTCTGGAATTGTAAATTTTCAGGTGATTATCATGCATCCTACAGGTTGAGAACCACCACGGTAGAGCAATGGGAAGCTACTGGAAGCACCACATTAATAATGTGCATCCCTTCTTTCTTGCCGTGTTATTTTATTTTTTATGGTCCATCTCTTAAATAGTAAGGTTGGATATTGTAACAGATTTTCTCTCCACATTTGCCAAATATTTGCTGGTGCACATCTACATCTTAATATCTACCTGGCAGACCAGTGTGTGTCCAGATACCAGTTCTGGTATATGGAACACAGCCTGTCTGATTTATCTGCAGTCCCTGTATTTTGTTTTGTTTTATTTTGTTAATTTTATTCGTTTTTTGAATAGGTGATAGATGCACATGGTATAAAATTCCCAAGGTACAAGAGTTTACGGTGAAAAGTAAGTCTCCCTCCTTCTCGCTCCAGTAACGTAGTTGCTATCTCCAAAGACAATCACTGAATTTTCATTGCACATATTTATTGAGCACCAACTATGTGCCAGGCATTGTTCTGGGCACTGGATATAGGCCAAAACAGACAAAATCTCTGCCCTCATGGAGGCTACATTTTGGTTACCAATTTCTTGTAGTATTTGTTCAATAGCATAGTGTATTATAGTAGTTAGAAGTGGGGCTCTGTAGTCAGACCAACTGATTTTGAATCCAGTTTTCCTCATATTCTAAGTGATCTTGGGTTATTTACTCTACCATTGTGAATGGGTTTTCTTTATATTGAAATGGAGACAATGATTCTATTTTATAAGGTGGATTTGAGAATTGCTTGAGATCATACTTACAAAGCACCATATAGTGCCTGGAACATAGTAAATGCTCAGTAGATAAAGTGTTGACTATAATGGTGTGATCTCACTCTATTGTTCTGTAATGTAGACTAGAAATGCTTAAAGAATTTATTTTCCCCAAAATTTTCATTTCTTCTCTTTTCTATGTGATGATCAAAAAATCATCTTTTTCAGAATAAGTGTGCTAAATATAAGCCTAAGTTTTGATCATTAACTATTTGCCTATAAGACCATTTGCTGAGTTCTGTTAAGAAACCAACTCCTAATATATCACTGGAGGATAGGTACTATCTTCCTTTGTATTCTTTCTGATCTAACTTTTTTGTAATCCCGTGTAATTTGAAGGTGTTCTACTATTAATTCATTTGAAGGTGTTATCTATTATTACTTGCAACCATATAAGGTTACAAAATATACCTTGAGAAGAAAATTCTGCATTTCATAGCAGAAGAATGAAGCACTTCTGAGCAAAGTTTCAGATAATATAATTTGGTACACTTATCTTAAGGAAATTTCTTTATGATTCTTGTCTCCAGACAGATGAGAAAACAACTTTCAACCCCTAGAAAAGCAACAAAAGTATTCCTTGGTGATGATCTTAACATGGAAAGCATTAGAAAAAAAATTACATGCAAAAAAAGAAAGAAGAAAAGAACTCCTAGGGCATTTGAAACACATTTAAATATCAGGCCAAGAACTATTTCCTCTATTCAGCATAAAAAGGTATTAGTGGGCACGGTGATAGATTGCAAGGAATTGGATTCAGCATATTCTACTACATGTTGACACTGACTTGGAATCTAAAAAGAATAAGGACTGGATCACATGGCTGGCTCAGTCAGTGGAGCATGCAACTATTGAGCTCAGGGTTGTGAGTTCCAGCCCTATGTTGGGTGCAGAGATTACTTAAAAACTAAAGACAAATGAGAGAGAGAGTAGATATAGATAGGGTTAGAGATAGATGAATGATAAAAAGAAATGAGGATACAGCTATCTGACCAAGTACAGTCCTGATCATCGTTTCGTATATTCTTTCTGTCTCTCCTTTGTTCTTGATTCTATTTTGCATGACTTCCTGGTAGTCAAAGGGTATGATCTTTGAAAGGTTGATTGTGGTCTGAGAAACCTCTTCTCTTAACCTAGTCATGATAGGAGGACCAGAAAGAGAGGATAGCTGGAAAATTGAAGTGAAATCCTCTGAACAGTTTTATTATTTGGTGAATGGTGGGATCACGATAGATTGAATTATTTTGTGTTCTTCTTTAAACACTACATTTCCAGCCTCTGGTATTTTATTGTCAGAAATGGATTAACAATGAGAACATCAGTGCTCATAATTTTAAGACACAAAGTCAATACTAATTAGATGAGGCTTCCTCTAGTGGCATTTACCAGTGTGTTCTTTCTGGACTTTGCACTAATTGAGTAGCACACTACGGGGCTAACTCTTAATTCACCAGGGATGCATTAAGCAATCAGCATGTGACCTCTTTGGCCGACTTTTGGACCTTGTCATTTCTCATTCCTCTCTGTTTTCACTACTTACTACACTGTCACAACCTACCTCTAAACTCAATATTTTAATTTATTATTCATCTCCCATGGTTGTGTGAATTAATTAGGTTCAGCTGGATTCTTGAGATCTTTGCTGAGATTACAGTCATATAGCAGCTGGGGTGGGAGTAATATGGAAGAATGTTCAATGTGGTATCTTCATTCATAGATCTATCAGCCCCACTAGGACAAATGGAACATTTGGGCATCTCTCTCTCTCTGTTTCCATTGCTGCCTCTCCATATGGCCATCTCGACTTTCTTGACAGCATGGTGGTCCTATGGTAATCAAATTTCCTACACTGGGATTGGCTTCCCCCAAACTAGTGTTTGAAAGAGACTCAGGAAGAAACTACAAGATTTTTTTTAACTAAAACTGAAATGTCATGCAAAATCACTTCCTCTGCACTTTATTGTTCAAAAATTGACCTAGCCCAAATTCGATTAAGGGCAGTACACAAAGGCATGAATATAAGAGACATGGTTCATGGCAGGGGTGGGAGTGGGCAGAAAACATCTTTAAAAACTAGTTACCACACCCTCTTCACCAGAATAGTCAAATTTATCTATAAATCAACTATTATGCCACTGCACCAAATGTTTCTAGGAAACATAAAGCCACACAAGTTCTTCTTAGTAAGTGAAAATGTGTAGTTCTTGGTAATATGTGTGTGTGTGTGTGTGTGTGTGTATGTGTATACACCTATAGGTATATATATATTACCAACTAAATATATCTGATATTGTATCAGAGCTGTCCAGTCATAGAATTACCTTTGTTGGCTTATCTTCATTTGGGCCTGTTGCTACTACCAATCAAAATATTTTTGGGTTATAAAATGGATTAGAGGCAGTTAACAAGTCACTCAACACATTCATATTACTCTTTTTGTAGTTTTGGTATATAAAATCATAGAATATTTTGTTTATTGAAAGGAGAGTGAGTTCTATTATTATTCATTGACTCAATCAACAAATATTTGTTGAGTCCCTGTGAGCCAGGCCTTGCATTACATAGTACAAAACAGAGACATTTGCTGCTGTGGTTGGATTTTGCCTTCACCACTATCAATACTAGCAATCTAAATACTAACTACATGAGTTCATTCATTCAGATGTTTGGGCACTAGACAAAGCTGTGTTACAGAATAACACTAACAGGGTTAGTGTTAAGTCCTTATTCTGTGCATTATTTCATTTCATTCCGCAAAAGAAGGCTTCAGCCAGAAGGCAGAGTTATTATCCTAGTTTTGTAGTAGTTGAAACTGTGACTCAGGGTAAACAGTGTTCCAAAGATCAGCTAATTAGTAAATGACGAAGCCTGGATTTGAATCCAGAGCACCATCTATGCAAACCTGCTTTAAAATAATACCATTGCTTTTGTTTCTACCTTCCATGCCTTTGGAGAAATGTTTTCACCATGTGGTAAGGCTATTTTAATTACTCTTTGGCCAAATATATTGACAGCTCTCACCCCATTTCAACTCAGGGCTTCTTTTGATTTCATAGTGACCATTTTTAAAGTCTAAGAAGGATGGATAAAGAAGAATAGAAACTTAGCCTTATTACCATTTAACTGTACCAGTCATCAAAGCTTGACATGCCATACGAGTGCCACATTGCCATTTCCAAGGCACGTAGGTGGGGAGAAGAGCACAACACCTGCCTCCTTATTTTCCTTGCCCATCCCCCTACTCACCTCCCCTCTGGCAACCACCAGTTTGCTCTCTGTATTTAAGAGTCTGATTTTTTTTTAAAATCATCCTCTTTAATAAAAGCAATGACGAAATCCAAAAATATTTTTTGGGCACTTGCACTATGCCAGGCTCAGGAAAATTTGGTTCCTAACCTAAGGGGATCTTGGTCTCCAGTGGGAGAGACTAAACAGATGTTTTCCTGGCAGTGCACTCTGATAAGGGAAGCCCACAGGCAGAACCGTTAGCTTAAGGTGGTGAGTACAGGATGGGAGGAATTTTAGAGTCAAAGATTGGAGAAGAAGAGGGGTGAAGTTTCCATCAAGAGTGCACCCTATGTGATGGTTCAAAGTCTAAAGCGTTTCAGGAACTCTAGGGACTGAAATAATTCTCTTTGACAGAAGGGCAACAGGTGTGGAGGAGTGGCCAGAGAAAGAGCAAGGCTGGCCAAGAAGTCAAGAGGAAGGAACTTGTTCATTGCAGCCCTTGTTAGGGAACTTGAATGAGCCACAGTCATTGAATGAGGTTTCGCTAAGTAGTTTGGATTTTAAGTGCAGATGTGGAAAACAGATTAATGTTTAGCCCTTTTAGCCATTCTAACCATGACTTCCCCTTTCATTCTTTACTAAATTGGAAATTATTCTTTTGCTTGGGAATATTTTTCAATATGTACCAAGCATTATAAATGGCTTCCCTTCTATCGCAGCATATTTAGTGTTTATTACAGTCAGTCTTGTCAAATTAAATCACCAGATCTCCAATTGTCTTAATATTAGATGAGCCATTGATTCATCGATTGAGGTATTTATCCAAGAAAAACAAATCTGTTCCCCACTTCATCAGTTCTACGTATTCAAATTTCTGTATCTTTAGATAACAACCCAAGAGATAAGAGACCCTATCAGGAAAAAGTGCTGTACACCACTGATTTCAGCCAGACCATTAAAAACCCTTTACCTACTCTCTAGCCTTATTTTCCAGCTATTCTGAGAAAAAAGGAATTGAAACGGCCTCTCTAGCACACCCAGACGGAGGGTGCAGAAGTCCTGATAGTTTTCTCCACTTGCCAACCCAGACAGGGTGGAGTGGCTGGGAAGGGAGTCTGTGAGGCCCAGAGAGGGGGAAACACAAAACAGACAGGGTGGGGCATCTGGGAAGGGAGGCCAGGAGGCCCAGAGAGAGGCCAGGAGGGCCAGAGAGAGAGAAACACTGTAACAGCAAAGTGACAGAATTGCTTCCTCTGGGCTGCTTCCTGCCCTTTGCAGCAAATGCCTCTTCCCCTCTGTCGGGCCTTTGAGTGGGTTAAAGAGTCGAAAGAACTTGTGCCCAAAAGAAAGCAAACATCCACTTGCTTTTTCCTTCTGCTCCTTTCTTCCAACTCTTGATAAAAAGCAGTGGGGGTTCATGTATTCTCAGGCGCTTCTCCGAGAGCTTCTGGAATCCCTGGGCTCCCTCAGCCCCACAGTTTCAGCACCTCGGCTCAAGGGCAGGCCCTCCCTCTAACTCCCTTTTTCCCCTCCTTCCACCTGACAGGGACCATAAATAACCAGGGCTCCTGGTGTTCCCGGCCGAGAACAAAGTTGAAAGTTTGCCTGGAGCTCCCTGCCACTCCCCGCCTGGGCCACTTCTTTGTTTCCTTCTGTTTTTTCCTCTACCTGGCTCGGCCGTTTGTTCATTTATGTCGGAGAAGAGTCACCTCCTGATTAAACGCAGCGCCCCGCTCGCCGGCTCTCCCTAGATTTAAGGCTGATTCGGTTACCCGGTTAGGCACCGGGCATTGGTATCAAATTACCGAAAGTCTACACTGGAGCGGTCCTCATATTTACATACAAATAACTCAAGGGCTTGCATTTATGTCACCATTGGGTCCTGCTAGAGGCTTGCCAGCGGAGTTCTTGGTCCAATCAGAAGGAGCTTTGCAAGGATGTCTGCAGAGTGATCAAAAGGGTCTTCTCAATTAAGTGTAGCCAGGTTTTGCTCTTTTTTTATTTTTATTTTTTCTGGTGTGAAAGATCGAAAATCCTTGCACTCTGATGAGTAGAAAAAGATGTGCAAGTCCTCCACTGCCTACGAGAAGACAAAGATGCTGAGCGGGGACCCGGCGGTGGTGGTGAAGACCTGAATACAGCCCAGGGGTCTGTTTGTTTGGGCTGATTCGGAGGTATATTCTAAATCACTGCGTAAGGAATTCCTGGAAACATCAGGAAAACATTTGATCAGCCCCGCCTGGTGGAAATGGCTTTACCGCAGAGTAAGCTCTTTATTTAAGTTGTACTTGGTGTGTGCTGTTTTTGTTTCATGTGCAGTGAATGTGCAAATAGCCCAGCTGTGAATAGTTACTTAAAATAATCTCTCCATACCGGGTGGTAGTAGAAAGCAGATCTGTTTAGTTTTTATATTTGCAAAAACAGTAGTTGACAGTGTATTTTTAGACTTGATTGGTAGTTTAAAAGCTAAGTTCTGTGGTTTCCTGGGCTTAAATGAATGGAAATTATAAATGGTACCGAATGAAGGAATTGGAAAATAGAGCTGGAACAGATGAATCACTTACCTTTGAGAAAACATAACATACATGCTTCTGAGATCTGTCTCAGCCAGCCACACTTGTGTCCAGAAAGACAAGGGGAGTCGTAAAAAAGAGATAGGTTTGCCTGTTTGCGGAACGAACTTTTCCACAGTCTGTGCTATGTTTTGAAAAGGATGGGAAACGTCCCAGAGGGCAAAAGGCGTTTGAAAAACCTGCTCTGTCACTCTTGGAATGTGGTTTTTCCATGAGGTCATGCTGTGCATATGTAGCTAGTAAAAGTTTTACGAAATTAACTCTTTGTATTGATGGGCAAAGAGCAATTTATATCAGTCCTTCTTTCAAACTGCTGGTCTCTACATTTGGTCTCTACAGAAGGTAGAGCTCTTTCCCAAGTAGGGTTCTAACCCTGGGGCAGCTGGACTGTGATGGGTGTAGAAACAGTTCAAAATTGATGTGTTTCAAGGTTCTCCACTTGAGCAGTAATAGTTCAGATTAAATAACTTGCTAGTTTCTTTCATAAACCCCAAACTGAAATCCTGTGTGTGAAAAGACCATTTTGGAAAGAAGAAAAGTCCATTCCTTTCCCATATATGATTTTCTGGAACAGTAATGGAGGGATGGCTCTTAAATTGCAATCTACGTCCATTCAGACAAGCTGCCCTTGTCATGGTGAGGCATGGAAAGCTAACTACCATAAAAGATCCACCTTCTAGTCAGCTGGGGCTTGAGGAGGGGAAATGAGGTAGGGGAGATGTTTTAAAATGGAAAACTTAACACCAGGTGCTCTTTCGCTATTTAAATTCACTCTTGAAATTATGGACTAATCTCTACCTATGCTTTTTCCTTCTAAATAGCAGTTAAAGATATTATGGGGTGGGGGAATATGAGAAAATGGGTGATTTGCTGATGATCAAAGGAGCGGCTTTCCCCACAATAAGTGCATTTTCAAAAGGTAAGCTTCTGATTGTGGTTTGCTTTGTCCATCCACAGGGGAGGACGCCATGACAGGTGACACGGACAAATACCTGGGGCCCCAGGACCTTAAGGAGCTGGGCGATGATTCTCTCCCTGCAGAGGGCTACATGGGCTTTAGTCTTGGGGCTCGTTCCGCCAGGTATTTTATTGTTGCTGTTTTTCATAGTTAACTTAATACAACCATGATTTGTCATAAACCAAAATCATTCTCATTGTTCACATTATCCCCAAATGTGCTCTTTGGATGAAGATGTGAATTTGGTAGAATGTTCTCGAATGTTCTCAACTCTGGTATACATGCTCTACCGTTTTCTTTTGTGGTCTCTCAGTCCTTGATTTTACGTGATTGAACATGTTGAGTGTTGGTTGTTTTTTTCCCCACCTTGCAGTTATGCTTCAAGCATGATGGCAAAAGAGCTCACTGATAAAACTGGGAGAGTCAGTGTGGTCTCTGTGTTTAAAAATTAAATTTTGTTCCACAGTGAAAGAAAAATCTTATTTTCCAATAAGTATGAAATAGTTGTGTTGATTGTACACTATTCTCTATCACTGAAAGAATAATTCATGCTCACTTAAAAGAGAGCATTCTAAAAAAGATTACATATAGCTTATTAGAATTGTCTACCAAGTGTTTGGGTATCTCTTCTAAAACCATGCCATTAGTTTGTTTACTAGGGACATGTTAGGAGCATTACAATGACTTACCCAAAGTCAAGGACAGATGTGGTAGCAAATTCAGCCCTAAAAACTGAAGTATTAAAACTTTGCATGTGAAAAACCTTGGCTCAAACTTACCTGACGCTGGTTGAAAGAAACAGGACCTTGTCCAGAATTTGGGGACTTCTTTTCCCTGGTTGGTTTAACAGCATGTTTGCTGACAGTCAAGTTACTTTAAAGCTAATAATTAAACTTTCTAAGCCAGAGCCCTGGGGACATTTTCCTATAGTTTAAGGATCTGATGTAAAAAGTTTCATTGTCTCATAGTAAATGGCACTTCCCACAAAGTAAGACTGGGAGTTGATTCTCAGTGTTGTTGATGTGGCCAAGTTTAGAAACTGAATTGATTTTTCTTTGAGTTAGTCTTTTTATTAACAGAACTTGGAACCTCATGTAACTTCACAGAACTTTTGCTTTATAAATATATTTATCAAAGTCCTTAAAATCTCATTGTAAAAAGTCCTCAAAATCTCATTGTAACAGGATATCATTAATAAGAAGAGGAAAATAACTTTCTAAAAATATGTAGGATCTCATATAATCATACAGAACCACAAGTTAACAACTGAAAAACACAGAGTCTCAAAGGATTTCAAGGGAAAATTCTACTTAGAGGCTTAATAGCATTCGTAATCCAATAACTCGCTGATTCTCTTCCTCAGATGATATGTAAAAGCTGCATTTTGTGAGTCAGTCACTTGTATATAGAAAATTGTAGAAGCTAACATTCAGAGAGAGATGACACCAGCATATTGTCCTAAGGCTTTCACACTTCTGGTTTTGACTGCACCCGTTATTATTTGTTGCTATTGTATGTAACTCATTTTTTTTACATTGGCAAGTCATGTTATGCTCAGAGACAAATCTGAAAAAAAACAAAAAAAAATCGNTTCTTAAAGTATTCTTAGAGTATTACCAAATATTCTGAGTGTAACATTTAAAAAAGAATACATTAAGTGTGTAATTCATTCAACCATAACATTTTTTTCTTTTTTCCTTGTCTGATTTTTTTGCTTTCTACTTCTCCTGTGTTTTTCTAAAAATACTTTAAATTAGTCCCAAGATCAGGTAAGAAGATATGTCACTTTTACAGTGTTTTTCTGCCCTTCCCTGACTCATTTTTCTCATCTTTATTTTCTTCAGCATTGTGCTGTGCTGTGCTGTGCTGCGATGTGCTTTTTTTCCCCTGCTCTGCATTAGAAAATCATTTATGTAATTCTGAGAAAGTTAGCAAGGAACTAAACGTATGACAAGAAATGTGACTTAATGCAAAATTGAGTACTTGAGGAATTTCTGTCCTTTAACCAAGTTTGTGTAGTGCATGAAGTTACTGAAGAACTTTCACTGGGTTTAAAGAAAAAAATCTTGATTTGAAAAGCAGTTTGTTTGCTGGTTGCTGTTTTGTTTGGGTTGTGCTAGGTACATTCATATAATTTTAGACTTCTGAGGCATGTGTTTTTCTAATCCTTCCTGTATTTAACACTTAAGGTATACTGATGGCTACAAATAATATAGTTGACCTTAGTTGAAAACAATTTAATGCTTTCCAGACCTCCATGCAAATATCTAGTTTTAGTAGCTGAAAGGACTTCTCTGAATTAAGGATTCAGAGTGAAGCCTGATGGACATAATGAACTCCATCTGTCTAACGTAACTTGTTGGTCCAGAACAGTGAGGAGCCAGAACTTAGACATTATGTAAAAGAAAGACGTCTTTAGGCTTTTCCATTGACAGCACCCAGTTCTAGGCTCTGTTTCTCAGTTGCCATCCATATAGAAGTTAAAAGAAAGAGGATATTTTAAAAAAATCAGTAAATCTTAGGTATATTTAAAAGCTGAAATTAAAATGAATACATGATAGTTTTTTCAACATTTACATGTTTGTTCACATCTACAGTAAAGTTCTTCTTACATCCCACATTAGCAGAGGCAATGGGAACCAGAATTTAAAGAAATGAATGTGGTGTCTCCCAACCATATCACTAGGGCAAATGAAACCTTCCTGTGACTACTTAGAAGTTACACTAATGGGAGAGCCCCCACATAAGACTACTTAAATTAAAATTAATTACAATTAAATAAAAAGCAGTTCAATTCTTCAGTCACAATAGCCACACCTCAGGTGCTTAGCAGTCTGTACGTGGCCAGTGGTCACCATATTGGACAGTGCCTCTCTTTGCAGAAAGTTCTAATGGTCAGTATCTGCTTTTAGGAAGTTTATATTGTATTTGAGAGATGGTAAGGGAGTAATAGGGGGGAAATGTTTGCAAGTAAAGCAGGAAGAAGAGGAAGAGTTATGTATCATCAGAAGGCCTGCCCATGCAAGTAGCCAGACACATGGCTTACTAGGTAATCTCTGTGCAGAAAGGCAGTCTCTGTCTCTTTTTCTTTTTGTTTTTCTTTTTGCTTCTGCTTCTATATTCCAGTCTCTAATGTTGTGCCTTACTTATAAGAGTCAGTGTATTTGTGAACACACTAGATAATGACTGTAGAACGATGGTTATTTTGAGGTCGAAAATCCCCCTGGGATTCTGGTGGAAGGCAAGGCTCTAATCCAAAGAATGTATCTAGTCATTCGTGTGGACCCTTTGAATGATTCCTATAATTCGGGGGCCTCTGTAACTTGATATAAAAATACCCACCTTGGGTAATCTTTAGTATAGGGAGCACTGGGATAAAGAAGTCATTTTGAGCAAAGCAAGGAATCATTCCTTATTTACCTCTTCTTTGCTCTTTTCCCTGTCCCACACATAAGCCAAGGCCACGGCCAAAGCCAACATCTGACTGATTCTACTGGTAAAGATTCAAGAGGCCACATTTAGACTCAGTTTATTACTTACATGGGCAGTGACAGGTGGCAACTTACCACCATCCTGGTCCTCCATACCAATAAGGACAACACCAAAACAAAAGGTTCCATGGTAGATATGGGATGCTACATTGCAGGAGGTCAACTCGAGACTGCAGCTAAGTGATTTCATGCTGTGCAGCTGTATTCCAAGGAGGGTGGGGCAGGAAGTGTCAGACCTCATTGGCAAGAAGAGGCAGTGAAAAGTTACCTTATGACAGCCTATCATATTAGGTGGGATAGGGAGGCAAGAGGGAGATGGCTTCAAAGCAGCTCCTCACAAGTTTCTGTCCTGTTTGCAGAGGATTAATCACAAGGTGTTCTGGCAAAGCTCAGATTAGTTGTGATCCCAGTCAGCCTGCATGTCTATGTGTATACACGCAGGCTTCTAGCCTCCCTTACTCTATTGTTTTTTTTTAATTGAGAGGTAATTGACATTACATGTTAGTTTCAGGTATACGAAGTAATGCTGGCCACAGTAAGTCAGGTTAACATCCATCACCACACATAGTCATAAATATTTTTTGCTTGTGATGAAAAATATAAGATCTACTCTCTTAGCAGCTTTCCAATACTTTATCCAGTATTATTAACTAAATCACCATGATATATACCGTATTCCCAGGACTGACTTATTTTATAACTGGAAGTTTGTACCTTTCAATCATCTTCACTCACTTCTCCTGCCACCACCCCCTGCAACCCTATATTGGTTTGTAGTTTAGAGGTCAGTGTATGAGAGGCCCTTCAGGACATCAGAGGGCTTGCACTCTGGGAAAGTCAGGGGCTGTGTAGAGGATTTAAGAGAGGCTGGAGAGGAGAACAGTATAAGGCACAAGGAAGAAAAGAATAGAGTACGGAAAGACAAAATCACTATACATGGAATTTGAATTTTTCGAGGCAAGAAAGATGGCAAAGATCATGTAAGTTACATTCATCATACTATTTCCTTTTTGATGTTTTCCATGAGTACAGCCATAAACCAGAGCTCTTAATAGGTTAAACTCATAGCTGGTTTGCAAAGATTTAGGAACAGACCCATTTGCAGCAGACATAATTCCATTCAGTAGTACAAGGTAAACAGATAAAGGAGACTCTGACATAAGGCCTTACCATAGAAAAAACCTCACAGATGATCAAGAGTTACCTTGTTCTTGTCAGTTACCCTCTTAGTTCAACTGTCATAGTGAAACATCCAGAGTTTTCATTCATTTCATATTGTCACAGATTTAATACCATTTGGCCTAATTTTAAACAAAATCTGATCATGAAATTGTCTAAGCTTAAGAGATTTCCTCAAATTTAAGGAATTTTATTTTTGATGATGTCTTTTCAAGAACAACTTCTGTTGATATTTCTAGCCATCTTGCCTGTTTTCAAAGTTGCATGCATTAATTTTATTTTATTCATCTCATCATCATCCACAACTCTTGAATGGTTAACTGTAAATACAACAGCCTCCGCTCCTTCAGTTCGGATAGGTCGTACACCTTGAACAGAAGCTCCTATGCGCGGGACAGCATGATGATTGAAGAACTCCTTGTACCATCCAAAGAGCAGGTATGCATCCTCCTTAAAATATTGTTGGATTGTTGAACTTTCATTGCTGTGATTGAATCGAGCTCTTTGTTCCATGACAAAATCTGTATCTCTGCATGTTTGATTTTACATTTGTAAACCTTCCTGTACTGCTAGGGAAAGAGGAAAACAATCTATTGTAAAAAAAAAAAAAAAAAAAAGAGCGGGGAATCAGTTGTGCCATACCTAGAAATAGCCTGGTCTTTTGCAGATGAATCCCTAAAAGCCCACAGAGAGGAGCTCAGAAAGTCCTAAGAATGACACCAGACATCTTTCTCATTACTAGGTCAAATCTATTTCAATTTTTTTGAAGAGTTGATAATAATTGGTAGCTCAAGTTGCTGACATTATCCACATGAGTGTTTGATTTTCCTAAACAAATTGTGGGTGCATGCTGGAATTTGCTAGAATTGTTTTTAGCATGTAGTTAAAAATGAGATTGATCAAGTTTTTGATCCCTTAGCTTCAAAGCTGACTGTGATGGGCTTCTTGAGATATGATAGTGTTTTGTTTTCTATCAGAACCTCTGCTGGTGTTCACGCAGTTTCTTCTTTTGATCATTATGGTTGAATAGATGCTAGTTTAATGCAGGAATTTCCATCAGTGCCGTCCTGCTGCATAGGGGCACATATTCATTATTCTAGATACACAAAATACTTGGTTTTAAATGTGAAGTCATGAGCTAATGATGGGCCATAAAACTAATTTTGAAGGTGACTTATCGTATTCAAGCAATGTAAATAATTAATGAAATCATGCTACATTTATTCACTGAACAATGAAGGTAAATTGGAGCAGGTGAATACGTGATAGTAACGTTATCGCCACGTTAGAAGTTTAAGCAACTGGTAGTCAGATTTCAGGGACTCCCATGTGTTTGGGACATGCTGACTTCCTGATGTACAGAGGTGCATGGAGTTTCACAAGAACCTGCAATAAATATTTTATTGCTTTATAGTCTCTGGAACATTCTGAGTGAACAGGTTTTAAAGAGGTGTATACAGTAGCTATTCAGGGTTTGGTCAGACACAAACAGCCTTTGTAGAATAATTATAGGTGTGATAACATGTCATGGTTTAAGTAGGTATTAGCACTAGAGAAAGCACTTGTTTCAAATAATGGAGCTAAGCTCTTGGGTGTAAGGTGTTGCGCAGGTATTGGCTGAGATTTTTCTGAGGGGCTTCCTCTTGGTTGGCCGTGGTCATTATTTTAGTTGGGTAATTCTGATCTTTTCATGTTCCCAACTGAAATGAGATGTTAGTGGATATATTAATGACACCGGTGTAGAAATGCCTATTATTCTCCATGCCTAAGGAAACCCTACAAAACTTACAAAATTGCAGGTGATAGTAGATTCCTTGGGTATCAGTAATACTTTAGTCTTATATAAAGCATGTGCCTAGTTCTGTATTGGAATCTCAAATGCTTGATTGAACCTAATGATGGTTAATATTTCTGAATACGTATTTACTTGGGGACGAGGGTCTGAAATTGGTACCGTCACCCTCATCACCACCATGACCTCACCATCACTGCCACCATCACCGCTACTCCACTTCCAGTTACACTTCCTCTGCATTTCTGCACATCAACTTTAAAATATAGATGATTGCCATGCTACAGGTGGCGAACAGGCTTCTGCGGGGTTTTACACCATTACCTCTTAGCTACTGCCAACACCAGCTTACTCAGGGAGGCTGGAAGGGGTAACTTTAATCAGAATGAAGGATTTGTGAAAAGAAAGGATAAAGAGAACTTTAAACGTAAATCTGCTGTTCTCTTGTTGAGTTTGTTGCTGCTTCGGTTTGAAAAGCAACTCTGAGGATGTCGCAGACAGCTCTGTAGACTAGTCAAGGGAAGAAGAGCGTAGGACATTTTGAAACCTTTACAAATAAATCTTAAGTTGATAACTGCAGAGGTAGGAAGTTGCTGTCTTCAGTGACTGCAGAGATTCCCATGATCTGACAGGCGTTCCTTGTGGAACACATACATTATACCTGGCCGCACAACTTCATAATAAATTCACCAGAGATTCGGGGAAAAAAAAGTATGAAAGACATGAAGACATGTTAGGGACAAATGAGGACATTTAACAATGTACTAGCTGTATTGTTAGAAAATTATTGTTAGTTTTGTTAACAGTGACAACATTATTGAAGCTCTACAGGGGAATATCTCCGTTCCAGGGGTATGCATGCTGCAGTTTTCAGTAATGAAGTAATCGTTAAGTCAGCCACTAATTTTCAGATGGTTCAGCCAAAAGAAGTATGTATGTGTGGAGAGAGGGAGCTTGTGCAAGCGCTAACATGGCAAAATGTTAATGTTGAATTTAGGTGAAGTGTATATGGGTATTTCTTCTACAGTTTTTTCAACTTCTTAATTTGTTTGAATACCTTCAAAACACAAACTTGGAGGGGGAAAGGGGAAAACAAAATCTGAAAGAGGTACGTTAACTTATTTAATGTCTGGTATCTCATTTATTATAGAAGAGAGAAGAGGTTAATTCCTCAAAGAGAAGCTAAAGGGAAGGGTCTTGGTGTACTGTGCAAGACTAATGAGAAGGATTTACTTTAGAAGGATGCTTAATAGAAAGCACAGACATTATATTAGAACTAAGTGGCAAACATTATTAGTTTGTATCCATCATGCCTTTAAATCTGTATTTATAAACTTCAAAATGGAGTTTCTCCACAGTATTAATTATGTCTGAAAGCATGCCAGAAGCCTGAAATATTTAGAATTCTTGAAGCAATGACACACAACTTACTGTCAGATTCAAAACTGCCCTGTCATTGCCCAGTTAAAGTTGCTTGGACACATAAAGTTGAAAATGAATAAAAATTAACTCTCCATGTGTTTTGCTTATTTTCAACAAGAGTAGACATCACCAACACAAGGCATAGTTTGTTGCCCCTTTATTATCCTGCTGCTGATTAATGAGTTTGCACATTAACCACAGTGAAAGTACAGTTGAGACTCAGGATAATTAGCATAGACGTGTTACTCCCATGTTCCTAAGAACCTGTGCTGTTGAAGGCAGGTATAGAGGCCAGAGCTGGGAAGGGTGTTGGGAAAAGTGAGCCCATCCTTGTGCCCTGCTGAGCCTTAGTCATGATCAGTTTATAAACCACTTACTTCTCCCCTGAATAATCAAGAGTGGACTCTTCCCACTGTGATACTGGGTTTTCCATGGACTCCCTGTCCTTTTACCTTCCCTTTACCTTGCAATCAAGAGTCACCTGTAGATATGCCTCGGAAAATATGTATGTAAATAAATCATGCCTTGCATTTGTCAGAAGATTTTATTATATAAAGCAGTAACTGTCAGCCTTGACTGCTCATGAGAATCATCTTGAAGAATTTTTAAGGGCACCTGGGTGGCTCAGTCAGTTGAGCGTTTGACTTCAGCTCAGGTCATGATCTTGCAGTTGATGGGTTTGAGCCCCACATTGGGCTTGCTGCTGTCAGCTAGTCAGCGCAGAGCCCACCTTAGATCCTCTGTCCCTTTCTTTGTTCCCCTCCCCTCTGTGCTCTCCCAAAAAAATAAATAAATATAAAAAACATTTATTAAATATGATTGCTTACCATATAATTTCACTCATATGTGGGATTTAAGAAACAAAAGGAAAAAGAGAGAAAAGGAAACAGACTCTAAATTATAGAGAACAAACTGATGGTTATCAGTGGCACGGATGGGTTAAATAGGTGATGGGGATGGGGATTAAGGAGTGCACTTGTGATGAGCATTGGGTAACGTATGGAAGTATTGAATCACTATATCATACACCTGAAACTAATGTAACAAAGTACAGTATTAGAATAAAAGCTTAAAAAGAAAACATGATTGCTCTGTGGCTAGGGGTGGCCCAGCCTAAGATTTTTTAATGCACTGAGAGCTGAAGTCCCTGATTCCTAGTCAGAATCTCCTAAGTAGCAGAAGGAGCGCCTGAGTGGCTCATTTGGAAGAGCATGACTTTTAAGCTTGGGGTCATGAGTTCAAGCCCCTTGCTGGGTGTAGAGATTACTATAATTTTTTAAGTTTATTTATTTATTTGAGAGAGAGGGAGAGAGAGAGTACGTGAGCAGGGAAGGGGCAGAGAGAGAGGGAGAGAAAGGATCCCAAGCAGACTGCACTGTCAGCACATAGTTCAGTGTGAGGCTTGAACCCATGAATGGTGAGATCATAACTTGAACTGAAACCCAGAGTCAGATGCTTCATAGAATGAGCCACCCAGGTGCCCCAAGATTACTAGAATTCTTAATTGGGGCACACATTAGAATCATCAGTGGCTCTTTGGAAAAGATGATGCCTATGGAATCAGAATCTGTCAGGCTGGGTTCCTGGACATGTGTGTTTTTCAAAGCTCCACGGGTGATTCTGGGATGCATCTCTGCATGAGAATCACTTATTTAAAGCAACCCTGGCTGGGATCTTTTTGTATATTGATCATTCAACATACAATGTATTTGTTTTATGAGCTCTGGTTTGTGTGTGTCAGATCATCTTGGATGACCATCTGTGCTGGGAAAGATTCTTTTCCAAATAGGAAGTAATAAAAGGTACGATTTCAGATTGAAGCCCAGTTGTCTAGGATGAATACAATAGACTGGTTCTTTCATTTCTTCTGACATAATTATTGAAAGCAACTGTCTGGTTTGGCTTATATAATTGCTGTGTGTGATCCACACCAGCCAGTCCCCATTACGTAAATGGAATAACATTCAGTAGATGCTGTGCCACAAGGTATGGTGGTGATGCTTATGGTGATCATGGTGAAAACAGTTCATTTTGAGCTCCTACTATGTGCCAGACAGTATTCTAAGTGTTTTAGTATTATTGACTCATTTGTATTTCACAAAAACCCTTTGAGATTATTTCTTGGCTCCATTAAAAGAGTGAAGAAACTGAGGCATAGTCAGCTAACTTACCTCAGGGTGCATAGGTGATAAATGGCAAAGTCACTGGCCATGTGGCTCCAGGCTGCTTCCTTAGAGGCTGTGCATCTGTGTTGCTCTGTGTGAGAAGGAAGCCACCAAAGAGCCCTAGGACTTTATTCTCTGTCCTCCAGGGTCTCACACTTGTTGCTATTTTTAATATTGATGTGGTACCATCATCTTTATCCATTTTTTGACAGGAAAGA
The DNA here is from genome assembly GCF_008692635.1 of Crocuta crocuta. Taxonomy (NCBI): domain Eukaryota; kingdom Metazoa; phylum Chordata; class Mammalia; order Carnivora; family Hyaenidae; genus Crocuta; species Crocuta crocuta. The sequence goes on from NW_027530975.1 coordinate 638,583, forward strand.
TTATATTCAGACATGTACTCTTTTTTATAAAATTTTCTTTTTAATGCTCATTTATTTTTTGAGAGAGAGAGAGAGAGTGTGTCAGCGGGGGAGGGGAAGGGACAGAGGGAAACACAGAATCTGAGGCAGGCTCCAGGCTCTGAGCTGTCAGCACAGAGCCCAACTTGAGGCTCGAGCTCACAAACCAGGAGATCATGACCTGAGCTGAATTCAGACGCCTAACTGACTAAGCCACCCAGGCGCCCCCAGACATGTGTTTTTTATTATGCTTATGCCTAATTCTAATAATAAATCCTTATTTAATGTGACTTAAAAGGAACTGACAACTTATTCAGCAATAAGTTATGAAAATTATGGAGAAAAGTATTATGCCAAAAATTATGGCATATAAAGCATTATTAAAGGAATGGAAATACTTGACCATCACATAGATACGAGGTAGAGGCATGATAGTGTCAAAAATGTTTTCCAGGTTAACCAATTAATTACACTTCCTTTGAATCACTCTAGAATTATTAAGACCAAGAGATGGTATATACAGCTGGCAGAAACATTTAATCCAGTATGAATTTCTGTAGTTATTCAAAAATAGAAGAGCAGAAATCACTTAGGGATATGAATTGTTTTTGCCTATGTACACCCATTCCATTTTCATAGGTGGGAGACAGGATCTGATGATCAAAACTCTTCCCCCGTTCATTCCTCAGTGTAATTTACAAGGATCAGAAATCCCTTCCCCTCTAAGGATGGGCCCCAAATCTGGCCATTCAGAGCATTCCTTTTCCTGGATTACAGTGATTACTTTAGGTTAAAGTTTAGATTAGATTAAAATATAAAATCTAAGCAAGTTTAATAAGACTCAAATTTGAGACTTTCTTTAGCTTTTTTGGGTTGCTAAGCTCTAAAGATGATGTCAACCCAAAACTGCTAAGGATGGAGCATGAAGATAGGAGGTTCCTACCACACTTTGAGCCATGGCTGTATTCAGCTATGCCTGAAGTTAGTCCTTCCCAGACTTTCCTGCTACATAAACCAGTGAATTAATCTCAATTTCCTCCCAACCCTGGGGGCCTGGGAGCATCTTAAGCTGGTTTAATTGGGGGTTTGGTCCTCACTAGTATGCTTGTATTGTGGCGACCAAACCTGACATGAACAACCACATGTCAAGGGCAACATAGAAAGTCTTCCAGCAGCTTAAAGTGTCATTCAGACTTGAGATTCTATTGTTTTATGCTTTGTCTTTAGAACTAAGTAACAGTTCCTTCTTTTAAGAGCATAACTATAAATTTGGGCGTTCTAAAGCAAAAACTTTTAGAAAAACATTCTTTGCTAATTGATCCCTGAGGAATGACGGCCTTCCATTTGCTTTCAATTCTATTGATCTAGAGGCAGCACGTCCATAAAGAGAGAGAAATGGGGGCAGCTGCGTGGCCCTGGCCCTCTCTTAGGAGGTTGCTTTCGTTTTGCAGCCCTCTCCTCTCACAGCAGATTTGCCCACATGGTTTATGTCTAAGGGCATGAGTGGCAGGGCTCCTAAGAGTGACCAGGTTAGAAGGTTTAACTACAGTAGTGTACAAATGGTTGCATTGGCTGTTTGAATGGGAGCTGTGAGGTCCTTCTGTAGTAAGTTTTAGAGGCTGTGTTCTAGACTCCCCATACCTAGAGACAGGTGCCATCCCTTTCCCTACCCTTGTAACTCTCATTTATCTCAGCCCAGCACTCACTCCAGATCCTTTGAGTTCGACTTGGTCTTCTTTTAGGCTAAGGATGATCTCATGTATATTTAGTCATCTATATGCTGTTTTGTACTATTTGATGTATTAGCAACTTGTAAGTGAATTGGAGCGTTCCTCAGAAGAAATTGCATGTCTGTCACTTCAAGACCGAGGCAATTATCTCAGTAATAGAAAAGAAGAAGAACACCTAATCCCAAAGGCTGGTTATGTTCCTACTCAGTTTTTCCTGCTCTACCTCTCATTCCATTCTCCTCCTGCACCTCCCCTGCCCCCACATCAGTAGACTGGCCTTCCTGCTTCTGGTGTTGAAGGTAATTCTAAGGGGCTCTCAGAAATGTGCATGGTGGCAGAAGGTAGCCAGCCTGGGATTAAAGATTTGCTAGAGATAGTCCCCTGGAAGATAAACACCTTTGACTAGTGACATTTAATATGCTGCTTTTTCTCTTCAGAGTGCTTTGCCAGCATTTCTCAGGTGATCCATTCAACACCTCTCACAGATTGGTCAGCAAGATTACACATTTTTTTTCAAGGCAGACAGGTTGGTGTTGTGACTTACTTAAGGTGGTACAGTTAATTTAGATGTCTTGAACTAGATGTTGATGTGTTAACACCTTCCATGCTGACCTTGATTCACCTTCTTTTGTAGAAGTTGACAGCTAAATAATTTTGATACCATTGAGATTTGGAAGTTGCAAAGAGCTCAGCTTCTATGATTTATATTTTAGTATCAAATAAATCCTAGGAGTAATAATAGTTGACTTTAAGAAAAGAAGCATTGGGGGGGGGGAAGACCCACTTTAGCCAACCTTTAATTACAAATTTTTTAATGTTTTATTTATTTCTGAGAGAGAGAGAGAGCATGAGCAGGGAAGGGTCAGAGAGAGAGAGAGAGAGAGACACAGAATCTAAATCAGGCTCCAGGCTCTGAGCTAGCTGTCAGCACAGATCCCAACGTGGGGCTCAAACCCACAAACCTCAAGATCATGACCTGAGCCGAAGTTGGACGCTAACTGACTGAGTCACCCAGGCGCTCCAACCTTTAATTTTTATTTTATTTTCTGCTTAAATCAGGTTTTCCTTTATTGAATCTATTTTTAAAGGTGTACAACATGATGTTTTGATATATTTGTAAAATGATTTCCATAATCAAGCTAATTAACATATCCATCATTTCTGATAGTTACCATCTTTTTTGTGTATTTGAGATCTACTCTCTTAGAAAACTTCAAGAATATAATACATTCTTATTAACTAGTCACCATGCTATACATTAGGTTTCTAGAACTTACTAACCTTATACTGTAAATGTGTACCCTTTGATCAATATCCCCCCTTTTCCTCCACCCCTGAGCCTCTGGTAGCCACTATTCTATTCTGAGTTACTATAGATTAGACTTTTTGTCTTTAAGATGGAATCCATTTGTTAAAAGAATATTTCCAACTAGTTGCACTGGATATCCATACAGACCCCTAGCAGTCTGCCATTTCATTCAGTATCTGCTGTAGATTACAATACTTATTGTGGTGTGCCACAACATGGATCCACACTGGATCATCTCATGTCATGCCTTCAGCTTCCTCATGGACTAGGTACTATCATTACCACATAAGACAAAGAAGCTGAAGCTGAGAGCAGTATTTCATTTGCTCAGTGTCACCTCAAGTGATGCTATGTGATAGAGCTGAGAATAGAATTTAGGTGCGATAGCTGTTTCAACCCATTCTGTTGCTGACCACTGGGCTGCCACACTTATACACCAAATGCAGCACACTGAACAAAGCATGTTCACCACGGGGAGAGCTGACATTTACACAAGTATTTGTCACAGCCAACAATTTGTTAATCCAGCAGGCTGCTTCGTCTGAGAAGGCATATGCTATCCCAAAAGCTACATAGAGGGCCATAATGTCCTATCAACTTGAGAAGTTAATTATCTTTACTTACAAAAACTGGGAAGTTTAGGATTATTATTATTATCTGTGTTTTTGTTTGCATAGCAGTTTAAAATTTTCAAATCACTTTCACAATACTTGGGCCATTCCATTCTCACAGTGAATCAGGGCAGTTAATCTCATCTACCAATTGCCCAATGAAGAAATAGAGGTTCAGTAAGGTGATCAACTTGTCATTCACTGGGCAGTGACGTGAGTAGCCAAAGTCAAACCCAAGTCATGTATTCTTGGTTTAAGGGAACGATGCCCACATGGGTTCCCCTGTCATGGTCCTGTATAGTTTGTGACCATGGGATAAAATTGTGCTTACAAGCCTTTCCTTTCATGGGCTCCTAGTCTGGTGCCATCATCCAGATGTTTCTTAATTACACTGTGTTTACAGTTTTTCAGATTAGCTGCACTGTGCTTTGCATGTGACCTGATACTGTGAGGTCCACCCGGTTATGTGAACAATAGCATGTCAAGGCCACCAGTTAACCGACAGGACTACCTTCTGCTGCCTCCCGGCAGCAGAGCTGACAGAGAAGGACCTTCACTGGTGTCACCCCACACTTGGGTTTGACAGTGGCATCCTGGAGAATTATCTAATATTAAACTTAATTGCTATTCTTTCTTTTCCTTGCATATACTTTCATGTTCCCTGTCTCTTTTCTTTCAAGCCTCGCTATTTATTTCCAGACCTGGGCATTTGGGTGTGTCCTCTTATAAGGCCAGTGTATACTTGCTCTTCTCTTTCATCTGATGAATAGGGCTAGTGAGAAACTATTTTTGGAAAGTATTAAGCTCTAAGCTCGTGGAGGTTGTGATATCATCATTAGTCAGGCTTTGGACTATGTTGAATAATGTGCATTTTGACTTTAATAGGGTCCTTGACATCACTTCTAAGATGAAAACTGATGTGCTTATTCATATCATTTTTGATGTGGGAGTAAAAGCTCTTATTAAGTCAGTGTGAATTTTTCCTTAACACAGAGTTCTACTAACTAAAGCTACCCTGTGCTCGGTGTTGATTTCATGTTGTCACGTTTTTGAAGTTTCTCTCTGAAGTTCAGTTTCCTCAGTTCTGTACCCTGTGAAATGGGTATAATATTACTCCTAGTGCTACTAGGTTCTGAGGATTCAAAGGATACATAAATGTAAAGGTCTAGGACAGTCTTTGACATTGAGTTGACATGCAGTAAGTTTTGGTATTGCTATTGTTAACATTAAGTGTTTTTGAGTTAATAAGTAAGTCCTACACATTTATAAGATGCCTTCTTCTAACTGAATGGCCTCCATTGATTTGATAGAAGCATGCTGTGTATGTAACTGTAAAGGACTGGTGCTGGCACTGGAATGTTGTTGTTTTTGCTGTGTTTCCCCTATTACTGTATTTTAACAAATGGGCGACTATAAATGAGAGTCCTTTGGAAAGCAGAAATGACTACACATAAAAGGAAACATTAACATGACTCCATGCCAACACTGGCCTTGGTGCCAGATATTTTTTATTTTTATTTTTTTTATGAGAGAGAGAGCATCACATATGTGTACATGAGCATGTGCAAACAGGGGAGGGACGGAGAGATGGGGGGGAGAGAGAAAGAGAAGGGGAAGGAGAATGAATGAATCTTAAGCAGGCTCCATACTCAGTACAAAGAGCCTGACGTGGGGCTCTATCCCATGACTCTGGGATAATGACCTGAGACGAAATCAAGAGTCAGACACTCAACTGACTGAGCCCTTGATGTACATTTTTATTCAATCACCACAGCAACTGACTCTCAGTTTGGAGTTCTTAAAGGACACTGAGACTGGGAAAAGTTAAGAAATGCACTAAGGAGGGAGAGAGGCAAACCATGAGAGACTCTTGAATGCTGACAAAAACTGAGGACTGATGGATGTGGGGGGAGGGGGGGATGGGCATGGAGGACGACACTTGTGGGGATGAACACTGAGTGTTATGTGGAAACTAATTTGACAATAAACTATTTGTAAAAAAAAAAAAAAGAAAGAAAGAGCAGGTCAGCATTGCCCTGCTTCTACACTAGTTTTTCACCACTCTAGATAAGAAAGGAAAAAAAAAAAAAAGAAATGCACTAAGGATCATAAAGACAGCAAGTCACATTGGGGCATCTCCAGAAGGGCTTTCAATAAATGAAGATAAGCAAAGGCCAAAAAATATAAGTTCAGTTAAATTGCTTTATTTTGTGTCTAAAGAGATACAGTGTGGGAAGAACATGTTGTTTGTGTTTAGGTTATTAAAATTGGTAGTTCTGCTCATAAACATAAGCAAACCTCTTTGGAAAAAAATAGTTGGGACAAATATTGGGACATTACAGATCATCGTTTTGAACAAGTATATTTTGCTTATATTACATTTGTTCATTTGTATGATGACAAAGTGTCAATGGGTGGCAAAGAGTTTGGAGAGTAAAGGAGTCAGGAAGGACTGACAGGGACTTGGGACCCCAGTGTGCTGGCACCCTCATGCCTCCATAAATAGTACATGATGGCAGTGATAGCTCCTTGCATGGTATAAGTCAGTGTTTCAATAATTCATGTTGCGAGCAAAAGTTTCTAAGAGTTCCAAAGGTAAATAATTTACTGTAATTACCAAAGAGGAGTGATATTACTTATTTATTACAACTTAAAAAAATGGATCCTTCGTGAAAAGTGACCTCACGACCCCAAATGTAGGATTGATAGTATGCTAAAAGTATCACTACCAACTTTATATTAATATTTGCCCTATTCTGAATGTTAGTTGGTTGGAATCTCCAGAAGCCAGTAAAATTGGTAAATAAGGCCTGACTGACAACTAACACATCATTGGTTAATCCATGTAGAATTTAGAAGCTTTCTGAAGTGATGATGTGTTGCTCTTTTGGGGTTAGGACCTTGCTGTTGTGAACTGTTATTATTCTCCAATTTGATTTCAGGGTTTTGTTTTTAAAAAAAAAAAAAAAAAACAAGTCTTTGTAATTCACTGTAAGTTTTTAAATTTATGTTTTATTCTTGAAGTTATACAAATAAAAAGCCATGTCATTTTATAAGGCAAACTCATCAGAAAAAAAAGAATTCACATGTATACCTTCAGCCTCCAATTTCTTCTCTCCAAACATAACTGCTTAGGGTACCTTTTGATAACTCTTACCATGTGCTTCCAGGTGTCTAAAATGTATATGTGGCTTCTTGTTGGCTTTCACCCATTTCAGGAATTATTTATGGACTTCACAAAATAAAAGATGAAGTTTTTATTTTTTAAATACTTCTTCTCTCCCACCATGCACACTTTCCATCCCCCCACATTTCCCCAAATGGTTGTATTTTACTTTAGTTGTCCCAGTATTTAGTGCTTCTATTATTATGCCTATGTAATGCTATCCACAGATGTGAAGTATATGATTGCATTCTCCTCTTGGCACAATATTTTGCTTTCCCTGGAGGTTTTTGTATTTGCTTCATGTTCTCTGTACATATCACTAGTCCAGCCCGCCAGTTCCTGCACAGTTATGCCAATCTCCTCTCAATACGGTCACACTCATTGGGTGTTCTGTAAATTTCATCTGCTTACTTTATCTCTCTGTGAGCTGTCTTGCTTATCAGACTCCTTGCATTCCCACTGCACGGATGTCCTCCTGGGTCTTCCTTTACTGCCACCATGAAAACTCCCTTATATTACACCCTGTGTCTTCCCCCTTCTTGGTTTAATCCTTCACTTTGGAATACATCTTCCAATAGTTTCCTTACAGAGTTCATAAGAAATATATTTGGGGGGTTTTATATTTCTGAAGATATCTTAATTCTATTCTCACACCTTTTTTTTTTTGGCTGGTTTTAGAATTCTGGGTTGAATATCATTTCCTCTCAGGACACTGAAGGAATTGCTCCATTGCCTTTAACTTCAGTTTTTGCTGTTAAAAGACTGATGGAAGTCTGCCATGTGTGATCATTTTTCCTCTTTAAATTTGTAGGCTCTTTCTTCGTCTCCAGGATCTAAAATTTCATGATGATGTGCTCTAGTGGGTCTATATTCATAATGCTGGTCACTCAAGTGGATTGTTTTACTCTGGGAGCTCAGGCCTTCTGCTTTGGGGAAGTTTCTTGAATCATTTCTTTGATCTGTTCTCTATTTCACTATTTTTTCTTTCTAAAACTTTTTTCTTTGGAGAAAGGAAATGGATTTGGAATTCCTGAAATAATCCTCTGCTTTCTTGTATGTTCTCCTATTTTCTATATTTGAAAATCTCCCCCTAACTTCTAGATGTTTTTTCAACTTTAATGCTATCATATTTGTTACTTTCTATGAGTTCCTTTTTCTCTGAGATTTTTTGTCTTAATATTTTATTGCTTTATAAGTATTAAAAGATCTCATCTCTCTCTGGATATTAATGAAAAAATTTAAGCTTTCTTCTCTCTAAAATGCCTCAGTTTCTTCCCATTTGCTTTTGTTCTGTTTGCTTATTTGCTTATTTTATTCCTTATATTAGACACTTCACAACTTTCTAGTGACTCTTGGCTATTTGCTCACTCCTAAGCTCACTGGAAGCTCTCTGCATGGAGCAGAAAGGCTTTTCACCCATTATTTCTACTGAAGTAATAGGCCAGGGACATTTCACTGGGAAATCTCAATTCCCACTGAATTCTAAATCACTGGGAAATCCCAGAGAAGGTTTCCGTTTTCTGCTTGGAGGCTCTGTCCTGATCTGACTGGGAGACCAGTTAAGGAAGGACATTCTCTCCTCAAATACAGCTTCTGCCTTTCTCTCTTCTGAGAGTCCAGTTACACATGTTAAAAGCTTTCTCTGTGTCCCACATGTCTCATACTATTTTCTGTGTTTTCCATGCTGCTTTTAAATCCTTTATTTTGTACCTTTCTCCATCTATACTTCTAGTTATCTAACCCTGTTTTCTATTGTGCCTAGTCAAGAACTGATATTGTATTTAGAAGTGAGCAAATGTCCATTTGATTCTTATGTAATTTCAGTGCCTTGTTAAGATATCCATCTTTTAATTCCTTTCCTCTGTTTTTTCCTTCCTTGTTTTTCAACATACTAATCAGAGCTGTTGTAAAGTTCTTATTTGCTTACTTCAAAATGTAGGATGACCGGGGAGTCTGTTTATAGAATGTTTTATTTTGTGTTTGTTCGGGTGCTCTCGCCATCCTTGGCCATTTCTCACCACATGCTGGGCATGAATATATAAAAAATTGTAGACAGGACACACCCATTGATGATGTAATTCTCCATAAAGGGTGCACCCTCCCTCTGCTAGACAAATAGGCTGGCAGCTGATCATTTCAATCCAGTTAAGATTTTGCTGAAAGGAGGCAAAATTATTTGCCTCCTTGGTAGACTCAGACTACCTCTGCTTGGTCCCTGGCCCGTCAAGGTCCTTATGTGAAAATCTTGTGTGATCCTCTCCCCTGAGAAGTCCCAAACTTCCAAATCTTTTTCTCATGAAGCTCCCAAGAAGCAACACTGCACCTTTTAGTGATTTTCTGGTTAGGTTTCTAGCTTCCTGTTCTGCACAGCCCCAGAATTTATCAAATGTTCTTCACAGAAATCTGTGGTACACTAAGGCCACCGAGCTCTGCACCAAAACTCCACTGGTTTTTCTAGGCCCCAGTGGTGGCCCCTACATAGCCCAAACTCTATCTGAATTGACAAACATACCCAATTGAGAAGGGGTCTTCAAGCCCCTCTCTTCTCTGGAGGGCAGCTCCCCTTGTTCTCTGTGCCTCATGTCCACGGCATTCAGAGTTGATCTGCATATTTCTGGGCATGCTTGGAGCAGCAGCAGTAGGCTTTGGCTAGCTACTTTGCCCCACTTGGAAACAAAAGTAAGCAAGATGGGTTGGTTTTGTTTTTTTGTTTTGTTTTGTTTTGTTTTTGAGACATGGGAAAGAATTTTATAATTGTAAGATGAACTTGGAGATGTGTTCAAGTAGCTGAAATCATGGTTAGTATTACTTCTGTGATATTCCTTTTGCCATGTCAGTTACTGGAGATGCTGTCCTAGAAGACTGGAATAAAATGGGCACCTGGGTGGCTCAAGCGCTGAACCATCCAACTCTTGATTTCAGCTTAGGTCATGATCTCTTGGTTCATGGCATCGAGCCCAACATTGGGCTCTGTGCTGACAGCATGAAGCCTGCTTGAAATTCTCTCTCTTCCTCTCTCTCTGCTCCCTCCCCCCTCAGGCACCCACTCTCTCTCTTTCTCTCTCTCAAAAATAAATAAATAACCATGAAAAATGGTTTAAAGAAACTCATGCAGTGGCATGTTTAGAAAAAAAGATTGAGGGGTACCTGGATGGCTTATTAGATTAAGCTTCCGACTTCAGCTCAGGTCATGATTTTGCAGTTTGTGGGTTTGAACCCCACCTCAGGCTCTGTGCTGACAGCTCAGAGCCTGGAGCCTGTTTCAGATTCTGTGTCTCCCTTGCTCTATGCCCCTCCCTGCTCGAGCTCTGTCTCTGTCTCTCTCTGTCTCTCTCAAAAATAAACATTTAAAAAAATTTTTAAAGGATTGAAATAAAACAACTTATCAATAAACTTTGTTTTCTATTCTTGAAACTTCAGTGTAGACCTATAGAAGAGTAAGTACAAATTTATTTTGACTATCGGGACTTATAGAGACATACAGGTATATTTTGTTGGTACAGAGAAATCAGTGTCTTGTGTGTTGTTGATGCCTTATATCATTTTATTTTGCAGCATCTAACATTTACAAGAGAATTTGATTCAGATTCTCTTAGACATTATAGCTGGGCTGCAGATACCTTGGACAATGTCAATCTTGTCTCAAGTCCTGTTCATTCTGGGTAAGTAATCTAAAAGTCACCTTCCTTTATCCCATTAAATGAACATTATGTTTATTTGCATTTATAAATTCATACTGACAAGCTTTATGTGTATGAAATATTGGTCTTCTAAAAGACTTCATTAACGAGTATATGTCATGTATATTTGTAAATCATTTGTAAATGTTCTTTTCTGAGCAAATTGCTATACCTGTTTTTTTGTTGAAAAAAAAACATAGTGTTGGAAAGGAAAATAAAGTATTCGTACATAAAATGTCTCGGCTGTTCTAGTACTACTTCTGAATCTTTAATTTTCCTTTCTGATGAAAAAAATTAAATCTAGTCATTTCCCTCAATTTTACTTGATTCAGATGAAGTTTTATTTCTGAGTGTCTGATTTTCCTTTCTAACGGAAAGTTATATGTGTAGGTATTTCTGCTCATTCCCCTTGCTCACTGCTCTTGTGCATTGCTTCACATGATGAAACACCTGCAGTCTTCAGACCAGTTTGGTGCCTTCTGCACTCCTGAAATAAAATTATGATGAAGTCTCATTAAATTACAATTAGAAGAAGAGAAATTAATTTTAAAAAGAAAAGAGGTGAATGTACCAATGTGTGTACCCCAGAAATGCTGTGGTTAAAAACCACATTGAACAGGTTCCTCACTGCTGCCCCACTGGTAGCAGATTGAGAGGTGGGCGGTGCAAAGTAGCCTGCTCTAACTGCTGAATTGGTAGTCAGTGTATACTTACATACGGGATTCTTCACCTGTCAGTAACTAAAGCTTGGGCTAGTTGATGCCACACAAATGGAATAGAAATCATTGAGATTATGGAAATTTCAAGGTATTTTTGCCTCTAAATTTGGCATTTTGGCCATATATTAGTTGTGATCCAGGACAAGTTGTGATCCAGATTAATTTGGAATTAAATAAATTAACAGTAATTAATACTTCTGAAATGCTATACATATTACATGAATTATTTTCTGTTGCTTTTAATTCAAATAAATTGTAATTGCTAACCTTTACCTTTTTATGTACCTGGCATTGTGTTAAATGTTTTACATGTATTATCTTAATATTTATTTGAACCTTAAAATGACACTGTGAGATAAATTTTACTCACTATCCCCATTTTTCAGATGAAAAGTCAGACTTAGAGTAACCCTGCAGGTTAAAGTATCCTACAGAATTGTGGCTTGTAGCACAAATAATTGCAGTATCATTCAAATGGAAGTAATTGACTTAAAAGTGCTTTATAAATTATAAACTACACATGGTCTTTGACTAAATAACGTTGCATCTCTAACTCAACTAGAAAAAATCTTTAATTATAGTAATAATTTTTAATTGCTTAAAATAGTTACACAATTTATGTCAGATGTTTATGGGTCTAAAGTTACAAAAGCCAAAAAACAATCAGTTGGGAGGTAAACTATGAAATATTTGGGATACATTCAGTGAGCCACATGTTGAAGAGGTTCTTTGTATTAAGCTTGGTGAATTGCCACTGTGTTACAAAGACCTAGAACCAGCATTTTGTGTTCTCTACATAGCAAAGAAAAGTACTAGTGTGTAACTTAGGAAACTTTTGTGCTTTGCTTCAAATGATAGTTGGAACTTCAAATGAGAATTTGAGGGAGCATAGAATAATAAAATCAGAAGTGAACTTTCCCATACATTGGGGACAATGAAATATTTGAATATGCGAATTCTCTTTCCTTCCTCTTGAATTTATTGAGGGCAATAGACATGTCCAGGAAAGCAAAAGTAATGGCAGCTGGTGTGGGCTTATTTGAAAAAGGAAAATATAGACTTGGTGTACACTTGGAAATGGTTCACTAATGCTGCCAGGTCTGGATAGTAGCTTCTATAGCCACTGAATGTGAATATTTTTCCAGGTTGTCCCACAAATGCCAAATGCCTTGGTTTCATTTTCTGATGGTTTTTATTTTTCCTTTGCTTGTCATTGACATTTTCTGTTGCTTGCTTCTAATTATCTTACATTAATTTCTCCCATTTGCTTTCTAAATTATTTTGCAGCTATTCTTCTCCACTTCCTCAGTATGATTCAAGGTGATAACTGTGTCCTTTATGTGAACCATCCTTTTTGTATTATTAATTTATGTGAAGTTTTCCCACAGTTAGTTGTGTCAGTGTCTGTAGTGTATCAGCTTTCATCTTCCCGCTGTTCTTACAATTAGAAACATTCGTGTGTTAGTTTTAGGATCATTTCTAGAATTCCTGCTTTAGTTTAAGTATTAATAAGATACAACAGATATGTTTAAACATCACCTTTTGATTTGTTTCTATGAGTTATATTGCATGAAATTTTATTTTGCATAAAATATGTAAGGAATGAGTTTGGAAAACAAATCACTGAATTTCATTATTATTCAATAACAGGACCCTTATCCTGCCTAATATATTTTCTCACGTTTCCTCAGTCTATTGGCTCTATAAAGTTGAAAACCTTAGAACATTAAACGATTGCTAATGATTACCAACTAGGCACTGGGTGCTGTGCAGAATTCAGAGAAAGAGCTTCTTCTAATTTGTCATTAAAATCTTCTAAGACATGTTTTTTTTTTTTCCATTTGGATGTGATATTCTTTGTAGTTTGGATATTTTTGTATTGACACTGAAGACCTTCTTAAACAACCTTCATACTTTTCATCTACAAGTGTTATATATATTTATATATATATATATATAAATCTTTTTCATATAGGTATATTTTTAATACTAGTAACTGTGTCTGACCTAGGCATTTCCTAAGTGCCCTTAATAGAATAGTTTTTGTTCAATGGGTCATTCAGTAAACATTTATTATGTGCTTGCCAGCTCTGCAGGTCAAGCAGAGAACAAGGCAGGCCTGATCCGAATTACCATCTATATTATTGAGATCAACTCTTTGTTGCCAGGGCAAACACTACCCTCCCAGTGTAAACATTCCAGTGTTTATGTGAGCTAATACAACCACATTTTCGAACCCAGAGTTGACCTCAAATCATTTTTAATCCATTCTGTTGCTATTATTCCCTAGCACAAGTTGATTTTCATGACTAAATGCTGGGAAAGATAAGATTTTGTCTTCGGCTTCTTTATAAAGTTGCCCTATTGTCTTCATTACTGAGTAAAGATGTTTTTAATACGTGTATGTCTAAGACAGTGTAGGCTCCCCAGAGCAGTTTCAAGTGAGCCTTGTCATGTAGCACCCGAGGCAATTCATGTGGTCACTTGCACAAGCAGACAAGTGTCTTTGTCTTTGACGTGGAAGGTGTGTGTTGTGTTTTGTTTTAGAGAGGTTAGTCTCTTCCCCTTTTACATTGAACATTACAGAAGTTCCAACCTCTCAAAGTAGGTCTAATGTTACAAAACAAAAAACATAATCCAGAGGAAAATGGCTAAGTCCAAAATAAGCAGAAGGGTAAGAAGTTGATTCTACCTCACTGATGACCAGAGTTGGTCCTGAACATCTGATTGGCTGGAAAATGATCCCCATGCTATTGCCTTTCACCATGGGGACGGCAGGTCAGTTTGCTTTGAGGAAGAGGTTACTCTTCCAAGATCAAGAGGCATCACTTAAGGAAAGGGTCCCCAGCTAGCATCTCCATGCAAGGTCCTAAAATCTATTTGCAGGATGTTAGAACTGTATTCAGATGAACTATATTTAGTAGAGGATTTTTGATGGATGGGATTATCTGCCCTCCCAATACTATAGATATTCAAACAATTTTCTCATTATCAACATTTGGTGTTGTTCTAGTAATAAGCATATTTTTCTCCTGTCTGACTTGCACTCTTTCACGAGTCAGACTCACTGGTTTATGGCACCAGATTCAGGGATGACCTTTCTGTAAGCATGTGAAAGGAATAGGGAACTGCGATATGCAATATGAGATACTATCAGTTTCTCTACATTTTCATATCTACATGCAGACAAATAATTTTTCTTCATTAGCTTTGATGTAAAGGCCAATGACAGAATGATATAATTTAGAGACATTTTCTAAAAAGTCTAAGTTACTAGTTTTGTATGGCTGTACAGATATTCAAGTATAGATTATTTTCAACAGTTTTAAAGTCCAATTTATGATGAAAAGATTAAATCCCTTTCCATCAAAATTGCCTTAGCAGAACTAAGCATCTGCTTTTATTCTTATATTCTGCTTTGTGATAGACTGTTCAGTATGATTAAATACATACATACTTATTTTAGTAGTTGTACATGTTAAGACATACCGTGGAATTTCATGTGACTTGTCAGAGAGCGAGAGTCCATAGTGAGCATGTGGCTAAAACCACTTATAGTTAAAATGACCCTTGAATACAGCTAAGACCATCTGCAGAGGCCGCATACGGCAGCCTGGGTTTGGGTTTTTAAATGCATGACAGTTTTTATTCCAGCTTTGAACCATTCACTGTTCCTCAGTCGGAGTATCTGACACAGTGGTTGGCTTCTACTAGGAGGCCACGTTCCACCAAAAATAAGTTGTCATGTTTCACTTTTTGCCCAATTCACGAGTTAAACGCATGTTTGGTGTGACTCCACTGTATTTACTTCCAATATATTTTTAAAGAGAGGAAATGATAGCCACATTGTCGTTTTAAACCTTAACATTTAATTTTTTTTCCTTAACATTTAATTTTAAAACCTCCTGTGAAGATGGTTTATTTCTGTCCTTGATTCGGCCTCTGATCTTCTCCCTGCAGGTTTCTGGTCAGCTTTATGGTGGATGCAAGAGGAGGCTCCATGAGAGGGAGCCGTCACCACGGGATGAGAATCATCATCCCCCCTCGCAAGTGTACAGCCCCCACCCGAATCACCTGCCGTTTGGTAAAGAGACATAAACTGGCCAACCCACCCCCCATGGTGGAAGGAGAGGGATTAGCCAGTAGGCTGGTAGAAATGGGTCCTGCAGGGGCACAATTTTTAGGGTAAGTGATTTTGTCAATTTTTATCTTGGCCCTTGTATGATATATTTGATTTTCTTTGCCCTTTTTAACTCAAGTAGTTAACTATTAATATGACGTAGTCGGACCATTTTGATTGAGTACACCTTTCGTGTAGCATCAAAGGTCACAAAGCTGTGTAATTCTGTGAAAAGCAAGTAGGCTGATACTTCCTTAACTCAGTTTGCTGGTCAAAGCTTTACTAATCAAAAAGCATGTTCTCTGCTCAGTGAGTGCACGGAACCCCAGCGGCCCCTGTAGAAGTCAAGGCACCATTCTTAAGAAAAAATACAGATGCTGGAATTATATGACCACATTGAATAAATGGCTACTATGGGTACATGCCTTTTTTTAGAGATAATTTGCAGGGATATAATCCATTGTGATAATGGTATTTTACAAAAAGGAAAAATAAATTCATTTTCTGAGGTGGCACTTGGGTGCAAATCAGGCAGGCTCTGTCGTGACGGACAGTTTGTTCACAATTTCCCCTTCTCGTTTCTCTTCCTGCTGCATGGATGTTATTCAGTAAACTGCATCTTCCTACCAATCCTCCCCCTGTAAATGAGGGTGAGAGTTTGGTTAGCCGAATCCTGCAGCTTGGGCCTCAAGGAACAAAATTTATTGGGTAGGATCTTTATAGACAAGATACAGAATGTCTACAATTATTTCTCCATTTTCAATTTTTTTCTGTCACACCCATGGTCTTATTCTTGTCTTAATTTTCTTTTTATTTTTTCAGTTTTTAATGCTTTCAGTTGATGTGTGTCACTGAAAGAAACAAAAATCATAGTGGCTTGACTTAATGTAGCATCGCTACCTACCTTGTGCTTCTCCGGCATGTGGAATTTCCTGCAAGCATTCTGCTTTGTAACTTTGTGCTTTTGTAAACCTTCCTTTACTTTGAAATGTTTCAACTGAATATGGTAGTTTTTAAGACAGACTGACAATCTAATTTTAACCCAATGTAAGAGAGGTATTTGCAGGCTTTGAATCAGCATTTGCTGTAAATGACATATATGTGTGTGAATATATATGTGTATATATATATATATATATATGTATGTGTCTGGAGTTACATTTTCTTAAAAGTACATATTTATACATAGTAGGTAATCTTCATGGGCTTTGAGAAAGAAAAGTCCTCAATAAGGAAACTGATTTGAATAAACGTTGGGGCTAGAAGATATTTAAAGAAAGCCAAATAGGCAGCAGATAGAATGTTCTACAACAGTTATTAAATCGTCTTGTTTTGTTTTGTTGAAGCTGAAATGTGTTGGTATCTGTTGTTTGTTTGCTTGTCTGTCTGGTTGGGGGATTTGCCTTGGCAGTCTGCATGAAGAAACCTGTTATGAAAACTTATGCTTGGCTTTCACCTTGGTCAGAGGCCCTGGTTCATACCTTCTTTCCAGTGTTGTTGAATGTCCTACACAAAGCCACATTCCTCAAATATTTACAGAGACAGTATCTGATACATTAACCTGCAAAGATTGTATCTAGTTCTCAAAAAAAAAAAAAAAAAAAAANAAAGAAAGCCAAATAGGCAGCAGATAGAATGTTCTACAACAGTTATTAAATCGTCTTGTTTTGTTTTGTTGAAGCTGAAATGTGTTGGTATCTGTTGTTTGTTTGCTTGTCTGTCTGGTTGGGGGATTTGCCTTGGCAGTCTGCATGAAGAAACCTGTTATGAAAACTTATGCTTGGCTTTCACCTTGGTCAGAGGCCCTGGTTCATACCTTCTTTCCAGTGTTGTTGAATGTCCTACACAAAGCCACATTCCTCAAATATTTACAGAGACAGTATCTGATACATTAACCTGCAAAGATTGTATCTAGTTCTCAAAAAAAAAAAAAAAAGTAATGTCAAAAAAGATGTGGTTAAAAACTACGGTAAATATCTTAACTCTTAAAATTATTAACACCCTTAGGAGTAGTTGATTTTGTTTATCTATCAAAAAATAAAGGCATTATTAACAATGTTTAAATCTTTAATTTGAATTAATTCTAATTATTTTGCCAAAAGTAAAATGATCATATTTATCATCCCATTTTAAACAAATGCTTTTGTGATAAATGAAATGTTCATACATATTCATGTTATTGGATCATTACAACGACTAGCCCTTTCTATGCTCTTGCCTATCTGCCCCCGTAGCCTCCATTGTGACCTTATATAAATGCACAGGTTAAGAGGTGAGGTTATATACAACCTCTGTAGGAGAATAATGATACTGTCTACTTAAATGTCATAAAATAAAGCTGCACAATCCAACTACATAAACTGTGTGTGATTGTGGTCTGCTTACTTCCATTCATCCTTTTTAGCATTTATCCTATTTTAAAATTCAACAAAATGATTCTTGTGCTTGATTGGCTATCTTCAATTCTAAGCCGTTCTTTTACATTCTTCTGCAAAAGGACACTGTCAACATTTAATATATCATTAGATTACAATTTCAAATCAACAAGTGCTTTTTCAGAAAGTTTAAATATTTCTCTGCAGGTTTTTCTAGAAATAGGAAATTAAGCGGCCCACGACCATCTCACAAATTAAACATCAGAGAAAACTGCCTTAACTGTACAGGCCATAAAAGTCATGGAAAGTCACTGTTTGAGGGAGTGAATTGTTATGTCGATTGTTTGCTTGTGAAGGGACAAATACCTGTGATTTTTCAAAGGAGGAAAACTATCCAATTTCTTTTTCAACGAAATGACTGTGTCCTTTTAAATCATTAGCTTTTTGTATAATATGATAGACCTATTGTATTTTTAAAAATGGACCAACTTGCTCATGGTCTATTTTAATACCTTTCAATTCCTTCATTCAAAATTCCTGTTTATATGTGTTGAATACTTTCTCCCATATTAAATCAAATGCCTAACACATGGTAGGCCCTTATTAATTAATTGTTTGTGAATGAATGAATGATGGCATGTTTTCAGGCTTCTAATATATTATTTAATTAGCAAATGATTCTGCAGCTTTGAAATCATTCCCAACCTTAGTGGCACCTCTGATTTTCAAATGAATATTGTTAATGAAACTTTTTTTTTAAGTATGATACTGTAAACGTATTTCATTTTGATACCAAAATAATGTGGATTTCTTTTCCAGCCCTGTCATAGTGGAAATCCCTCACTTTGGGTCCATGAGAGGAAAGGAGAGAGAACTCATTGTTCTTCGAAGTGAAAATGGAGAAACATGGAAGGAGCATCAGTTTGACAGCAAAAATGAAGATTTAACCGAATTACTCAATGGCATGGATGAAGGTAATGATAACAAGTCCTGGTTTCTGTTCATGTCTGCGGGTAGAAATCAAAGGCATGACTACACCAAAGTTAACAGCACTTGAACTTCACACATCAGCATCCTGATCTGGGGGTCTAGTTCCTCAGCCTTTAGTGCTCTTTTCCATATCCAAGGCATGAAGTTCCTTTTAATCCAACAGGCTTTTGTTCTCCGAATGCTAATGTACAAACACTACATTGATAATTCTTTCCATCTTCAATCAAATATATTAATCTTTCCAAAACCTGAGAAAGTTTTCTAAATGAAAAATGTGTCAGAAGGAGGTGAAATAATAGAGGAAGGTATGCAAAGCATGCAGGACATTTTTAAGAAAATGTTCACATTTTACTTTTGGAGTTATTATTTCTGGATCCTTTCTTTTGTCTCCATCTTCTCCCCAATTATCTCAACATTCTTCGTGAATTTTTAACTTCTATTGGACAGTAATCCAAATAAGTTGCAAGGCTAATTATTGGAGTCTATGTTGTATTCTGTGTTCTAGTAAGGCTGATACATATAGCTGAGCAGGTCACTTCCCATACATACCTTCTTTGGCTCTCTGACCCTTAGAAGAAACCAGGTCTTCTTAGTAGACATTGGGAATGGACTTGTTTTGAGAGTAGGCACTTGATACAGAGTTTTCCTCTAAAGGGGTAAAAAGCAATTAGAGACCAAGTGCACCAGAGAATGATGCTAATTTTTTTAAGTTTATTTATTTATTTATTCACTTACTTACTTACTTAGAGAGAGAGAGTGAGAGCAAGGGAGGGGCAGAGAGAGAGGAAGATAGAGAGAATCCCAAGCAGGCTCTGCACTGTCAGTGGGGCTCATACTCACAAACTGTGAGATCATGACCTGATCCAAAGTTAACCAACTGAGCTTAAGCAACTGAGCCTGACTCCCTAATCACTACAAATTCAGCAGTTGTTTTAAAGAGCAATTTTATTGGAGATATAGTTCATCTCCCATAAAATTCACTGT
This sequence comes from Crocuta crocuta, assembly GCF_008692635.1. Taxonomy (NCBI): domain Eukaryota; kingdom Metazoa; phylum Chordata; class Mammalia; order Carnivora; family Hyaenidae; genus Crocuta; species Crocuta crocuta. The sequence continues at coordinate 658,285 of NW_027530975.1, forward strand.
CTTAGCATTTAATTCACTGGCTTTTGGAATGCAACCACCATAGTCTCCTTATTTCTAAGTGAGGACAAAGGACCTAGACTGACTCAGATGTTTGAGCGATGACCCTGGGCAAGTTTTTTGATCCCTGTGAGCCTCTTTGACTTCTGTAAAATGGACACACCTTCCTTACTTCATAGGGAAGTAATGTTCTGTGAAGCATTTATGGGAAAAATAAGTTACTGGGAAAAAATATTCTGTGAAGCACTTATGAAATACAGCCTTTCTCACATAGTAAGCCCTCAATAAATATCAGCTGTTGTCACTATTCATTCTATAGAAAAAAATGTCCTGCGATAGGTTCTATAAAAGACACAGTTCATCACTGCCAACCAGGAATTTAAAGATGTTTTTATAGCAAGGTAGGAGGAAACTGATAATCGTTGAGTTTCTAGCATTCATGAGGCAGTGATAAATTCCTTTCTATATGAAAATTTAAAACTATAGTACTGTAAAGTAGGTAGTTTTAATCACACTTTATTTTTTAAATTTTTTCTTTTAACATTGATTTGTTGTTTATTTTTGAGAGAGAGAGAGAGAGAGGTAGAGGTAGAGAGGTAGAGTGTGAGCAGGGAAGGGGTAGAGAGAGAGTGAGACACAGAATCTGAAGCAGGCTCCAGGCTCTGAGCTGTCAGCACAAAGCCTGATCAGGGCTTGAACCCGTGAACCATGAGATCATGACCTGAGTTGAAACCAGATACTTAACTGACTGAGCCCTCTAGGTGCCCTAACATTTATTTATATTTGAGAGAGAGAATGAGCAGGGGAGAGGCAGAGAGAGACGGAGACACAGAATCTGAAGCAAGCTTCAGGCTCCACTCTGTCAGCACAGAGCCTGACACAGGGCTCAAATTCACAAACCATGAGACCATGACCTGAGCCAAAGTCAGACACTTAACCAACTGAACCACCCAGGCGCCCCTTCAACTATACTTTATAGTTGAGGAAACTGTAGTTCAGACCGGTCAAGTCACTTACCTAATATTACCCAAACTAAGTAGCAGCACTGGGGTTGGAAATCTTGTCCTATCTTGTTTTCAAAGATTTAACCAGATATCACTTACTTTAGAAATGAGTGCCCTGTGGAGAAGAAAATAAATGTAAACAGGAAAATTCCTACAAACCTCTAGATTTAAGGCCCAGAAGAATAATCATCTTAAATGAGCATACATTAAATGTATATATATGATACTGATATTTATACCATATACTATCTATAACTTCAAACGATTTCTTATAGGAACATACAATGGTAATTAAGATTTCTAATTATTATTACCTAATCATTCTTGTCTAATGGAATTGATAAGGAAACACAATTAAAAGTTTTATAAAGAATATATCCTTTTTTTTAATTTTTTTTTATTTTTTACAAATAGTTTATTGTCAAATTAGTTTCCACATAACACTCAGTGCTCATCCCCATAATATAAAGAATATATCCTAAGACAATGAATTGAATTAGCATTTTGAAAATAGTAAAAGGATATAGATGATTCGGGATTCAAAAATGGCGAGAAAAAGAAAAATGGGTTGTCCAGAGAGGATGGTTTTTTGTATTAAGGAAAATAAAGTATATACATATTTTCACATATCTAGTAGTTCTTAAATGCCAAGGTAGATTATTAGTTTTGAACATGCAGCCTCTGCAACAAGAGGAGTTTCTTTCTTTTGTTAATGGATAACTACTTTGATACTGTAACCTCCTGAGGGCAGGGTACATGTCTTAATCACCTTTGAGCCCTTACTGTCAGGCACAGTGCTGATTTAGGTTCTTCTCCCTTGCCAGTAAGGGGCAGAAGGAGAAACCTTCTCATCTATCTGGAGGAAAAGTTCTCATTGTTCTATTTCCTTTACTCCAAACATCATGAATGTTAATCTCCAGGAGAAGAAAATTAAAGAGGAGCATTTACTTGGAGGAAAGTTCTGAGAAATTAACAGTATTCTAGGAAGAATACTGAACATTCTAAAACTGTCCAATAGATGATGATTTATACGATGATGGAAATACTCTATATATACGTGGACTGTCCAAGAGTAATCACTAGTCACATGTGATTCTAGAGTACCTGAAATGTGACTCATACAGTTGAGGAAATAATATTTAATTTTGTTTAATTAATTTCAGATAGTCACATGTGGCCACTCACTACCTCATTGGACATTGTAGTTCTACCAAAAAAACTGAATATTCTAATAAGTCTCCTTAATTTTTTGAGTATAGATTATAATATATCCTTTCAGGCACAGGTGGAATTTTGGGGGGAAAAAAGTTTTAGTGGATTCTTTTTTTTTTTTTTTTAAGTTTATTTATTTTGAGAGAGAGCGAGTGAGCAGGGGAAGGTCAGAGAGAGAAGGAGAGAGAGAATCCCAAGCAGGTCCTAACATGGGTATCAAACTCATGAACTGTAAGATCATGACTTGAGCCAAACCCAAGAGTCAGATGCTTAACCGACTGAGCCACCGGTTTTTGGGGTGTCTCAAAATTTTTTTTCAGTTTAAGGTGTTTCTATGGAATGGGCTTTTATGATTTCATGTTGACTTCACTTTGTTTTTAATAAACAAGTTTTAAATAGGAATTAGTCATATCTTTGCTTGGAAAAATGATTACCCNTGATATTAGCCCTCTGTCCTGGATTCTGTATGTTATCTTGGAAATAGTAGACAGAGTTTCTTTGTTACATTTTTAAAGACCAGCCAAACTTTGGTTCTATTTTAGGCAATTAAAAGGAAATGTAAATACTTCTAGGTTTAAAGAATCTAGCACTGGAGGTACTTCAGCAAAAATAAGGACTAAATTTTCCAGGCATAGTGTTTTCTTTTCACAGATTAAATTTTAAAATAACTATACCTATTTTATAGCAGAAACTCAATCAGATTTCATACCAAGCTTAAGCCTCACTTACCACCATTCTTGTCTGGTCCCCAAAGACATTTCATTTATACTGGAACATCCCCCTTCTAAAAACAGGCAAAAATCAAAATCAACCTATCTCTCAAAAAACCCAGTGCTTCTGTTTCTCTCAAATCCAACTATTCAAGGTTCTCAAAGGAAAAGAAGCAGAAGCACAGATCCATCCGAAGTTTTCATGGTATGTTTTACCTTCACCCCTCGGCCCCACCCACCTCTTTGTTTATTCCTGGATAGTTGTTATCACATTAACAATAGTACAGAAAATCAACCAGTGATTAGATCACTCAAGACTTCCTTAAAGAAAAAGAAATAAATCATCCTGTTGTTTTAACTTATTAATTTCCCCAATTTATAACAATTAAGCCTTATCTGTCATCCATAGTAAGTGACTCTTGGTATTATTACATGTTTTGTTATAAGTGTCTCCTTTTTAATCCTCTTTTCCATAAATAAATTCTACTATGTAACTAATCTATATGCTACTTTTATAAGCAGTCCTGTTGCACCTTATTCTCAGAAAAATCTTAAAACCCAAATATTAAAAATCACCTTAGCCAATATTTTATTAACTGATTTTTACTATACCATGCAATTGTAAAGATTAGGTATGGTTCTGTAGTATTTTAAAACTTGTAAACCCTTTCCAAGTGTACAATCAAATTGAGTAGTTAGAATAACTCCAAGGAAAGACAAGTTCAAGGAGGAGGATAATTTTCCTGGTGTAATGTGGTGGTCAGGGTCAGGATCTGCAGACATCACACAGACCGGAATTCTCATGCTGACTCCACCAATTACTAGCTGTGTGACCCTAACCAAGCACTCAATCTTTCTAAAATTTAATTTAAATCTGTAAAGTGAGGATACCTCATAGAGAACTAAGGGAGAACTGACAAGCTAATATATGTAAAGTTCTTAACCTCCAAGGCCTGATGTGTGAGAACCACTCAATCAATGCTGCCATTTACAGTTGTGCAACTAAAATCTTGCCTCTTCCCCCTGCCAAGCCATCGGCTGCAACACTGGCCTGCAGGACAAAGGAGCACTCTTACCTAATGTCCCCAAGCCACTTACCTGCACGGTGGTGTTCAGCCCGAGTGGTACCCTTTACCAAATCGCACATGGCTAGTTGAAGCCCTGGTCAGGGTTGATGAAGGTGACATTCTCCCCATCACTACTATCAGTCAGGAAATAGTAAAAAGATAGATCGAGATCTATCTAGATTTCTAAAATCCAGACTTCTGACCCCCAATTTAGTTGTTTTTCCATAATACCCCTTTGCCTTTCTATATTCTCAAATGAAGGATGCCTATGAAAGTTTTGCATGAAACAAAAATGTTACTTAAATGTTAGCTGCTATTTAAATCTTCCATTACTCATCAAGGTACCATCTTAGTTCTTATATGACTCAAAAGGATATGGTATGTATTCAAGAAAATTGTCACTGCAAAATGTGGTAAAATTAAAATTTATTTCTGCCACTAGGAGCCCGGAGACACAAGCATCAATGATTATGCTAATGAAACAGGTGTGTTAGCAAAGCTCTATTGAAGTAAGAGGCTAGAATGACAGAGGAAGTCTGGTCTGGGTGTGAAGAACCTGCTGTTACCACTAGGATATCATGTGGCAGAAGTGCCTTTGCTCTTTGGCAGCAGACTCAGATCTTGCCCCAGCCCTTGTCAGTTCTCTGCTGAGAAAAAGATACTGCAAAACGCAAAAAAATTCATCCCGCTCCCCCCAAAAACATCATCTTTAAAGTGAACCAAGTTGAATCTACTTTGTAAGTGTGTTTAAAGTCTTTAGTTAAACTCACAAAGTTAAATTAAACATGTTTAAAATTGTGCCTCCAAATCAGTCCCCAAGGGATATTTTGCAGTTTATGGTTTTGCAGGACCTGGGAGTATTTACTAGTAGAAGAATCCTTCCTCCTCGGAGGTCTTAAAATTGAAGAGCTAGAGAAATGCTCTAGTGTGGCACTGACACTCCAGTTACCACTAGCTGCACATGGCTGCAGAGCCCTTGAAATGGGGCCAGTGCACATTGAGATGTGCTGTGAAAGTAAAATACACCAGATGTGCAGAGCAACCCCCCCCCCCAGTCTATAGCTCATTAATGATGTTTACATTGGTTACATGTTGGAATGGTAATGTTTTGGATATACTGGGCTACATAAAAGATATTATTAAAATTGGGACATCTGGGTAGCTCAGTCAGTCAAGCATCTGACTCTTGATCTCAGCCCAGGTCTTGATCTCGGGGCTGTGAGTTCAAGCCCCATGTTGGGCTTTTGTGCTGGGCGTGGAGCCTACTTAAAAAAAGACATTATAAAATTAATTTAACGTGTTCCTTTTTAATTTTCTAGTATGGCTATTAAAAAAATTTTAATTATAAATGTGTCTTGCATTATATTTTTTAGACAGTGCTTCCCTGCAAATGTGTAGATTTGTGTAGACACATGTATTAGGTTTTAAAATCAAAATCATTACTACCTAAGCCTCACGAGAATGCTTTGAAGATATAGGAATTGTGGTATTCTTTTAAAATCCCAACCACTGTACTAGAACAAAGTGTGCTGAAGCTCTCCGAACAATGCCAGAATGCCAGGAAAATGTTTCCTCACTGTTGTCATTGCTTTCCCATGAGACCAAATGAAAGTTTAAAATGATGCATTTTAGATAAAATAATTATGCTATTTTTCTGTAAGTTGAAGCAGGAAAGAAAAATTGATAACTGTAATGTTAAGTAACATAAAACTAATTTCCATAATTTATTATCTAACTATACCAACAATAACTACAGAGACAGATTTCTCAGTTAAAAATTGCTACGTTGGTTCATTTCAATTGAACTTGTTTTTAATTTATCAGCCATGAGACAAAGAGTAATCCTAACGCGTCAGGTGAGATTGTAGAAACAATTGAGCACTAAGTGAAATGTGTAGCTTTATGTTGTACACAGCACCATCTGTTGGACAAATCTGTTAACAGTTCTGAAAAATTCTGGAGGAAAAAGTAAAAACTGAACTTGACCAAATCAAGTTCACCCAATTTTTTTAGGGTGCGAAAAGGAAAAAGCGTACCAAATACTGTCAGTTAAGCCATTTGGTCTGTTGCTATAAAACTCATTTTAAATCAGTTGTGTGATACCTAGCACAGTGCAAAAGGAAAGGAAACTGTACTAGACCAGCTCCCCTACACCAAGTTACAGGAAATGAGAATGGACCAAAGCAAGTGAACATTAACCATGCCAAGTTCTGTATATGCCTGTGTAAATGGATTTGCCAGCGTTTACATGTTTTTATAAACATTAGTAGGTTGAAATAATGATGTCAGACACCCTGACCCACTTATCAAACAGAATGGGGCTCCTGGCTCTCTGAGGACAGGGAAGCAGGGCTGAGAGACTGGGTGTAAACGTTTATGACCGTTAGTGCGGATGGGAGTGGAGGCCAGGGTAGCAGACACTGCAGGTCTAGTGTCCTGGAAGTTCATTGTGCTTCTGTATTTGCTGCACATGGCTGGGTTACTGATTTATGATGTTCAGCCTTAAAACATTATATATGATCCTGATTTTGAACATGAGATTATATTATTTGTTTTTTGCCTAGATGTCATAGTAATGGTTTAAACAAAGGGTTGAGAAAGTGCCATAATAGAGCTAATCGCCTGAAAGCCATGCCCTTTTATTTATATAAGTGGAAAAGTAAGCGAATGTAGAAGAACATTTTCCTGGAAAAAATACATAGAGACGCCAATGCAAAGAATATAAGGTTTCTGCAATCCTGGAGGAAAACCTTATAATGATTATTCCAACATGAGCAAACACTCCCTCCCTAACTTCTCTTCCAGAAAGCCTTCCCTAAACCCCAGGCTAAGTTAGATCCACCTGGGAAATATGTCCCCAACACCTGGCCTGTCTTCTTCCATAACGAGCAACTTTGAACTTTGCTGTCTTCCTTGATGTACTGTAAAGTCCCTGTGGACAAGGACTGGGCTTTGACTTGTTGACAGCTCTTGGCACAGTGTTGTCTCCACACCATAACATGTTGAATGAATGGAATTATTTCAAAAAATAATTTTAAAATATAATTGTCAGAAATTATATGGATTGCTAAAACTGGAGGGGAAAACAAAGATAATACATAATTCATTGTTTCTAGATATTCATCATTAGCCCTCAATGCATTGTACAAATCTGAATAACAAAGAAGATCCTTACCTTGCACAAAGATGTAAAATAATGCTGATCAATGCATATATAAAGCACATGCTAGAACTAAATAGTCCAAGGCAACTGTCTCCAGTGACATCCCAGAGACCCATCCTGGCTGCCTTGACCTTTGAATACTAACATTCTAGCCCTCTGTTTTCCCCCATCCCTCATATCCAATTCTCCTTCCTTAGAGGAGCACACTGAGCAGAACATTCACCTGACTAGAAGTTAAACTCTAGATACAGAAATCATCCTTTGTGAAAACTTGAGATTGTATTCCTTCTATAGACTATTCACACTCAAATCTGACCTTCACACTCACAAACAGACCTCAGAGAACAAATTTGGTGTAGGAAAAACAATCATGGTCCCATTTGACCAAGTTATCTAAACATTTAATCATGTGGATGTAAGAGTGAGACAAAACTAATCAAGGATGATCATTTAAAAGCATTAAGATTAACCCATTTAGTGGGAACATGATTTCACCCATAATTTATTCTTCATTGTATCATGATCTCCATTTATATTTGCAAAGTATTTTTTTATTCTTATTACTCTGTTGCAAAATCTCAGTTACAGAGAAAGCTGTCCCACTTTTACAAATAAAGAAACTGAGTTAAAAGTACTTAATAAATTTATCATTAATCAGTGAAGTAAGGAAGCTGTAGCACATTAGCTCCCATTTCTTGTGCAGCAGAAAGTACCACTATGATCAGAGCTTCCTGCTCATAGAGTGGGCTAATAAGAAGCCACGTCACCTTCTGGACCAAGGTATCTGCATATCTATCCATTATTCATCCATTTATCAACTACCACCCTGTGCCAGGTAATCTGCACAGACACTGTGTTGAATTGTGGTTGAAGTTCATGTCTGAATTGTGTTGAATTCACAATCTGTTGAATTGTGGTTGAAGTTCATGACTTCACCCCTTCTCCGTGACCCTGTTCCTAGACCTAAGTTCTAAGCTCTAAAGCAGACAGGTCACTTTGGGCAGGTCACTTCTTCCTTCTCTTTGAACTTTACACACTCTCTTTACCAAATGTTTTGTGGGCCAAATAATAACTGACTTGCCACAAAATAGACATTCAGTAAGTGTAAATTTTAACATTCCTTCTGACCAAGACTACCTGTTTCAGAACTCACCTCTTTCTTTTCGCTTAATCTTAATCATGTGTGTGTGTGTGTGTGTGTGAAAACTTTACTAGGAAGAGATTAAACAGAGAGAAAGAGAGAGGGTTTCAGGGTCTTTTCATAGTCTGCCAATCACCTTGAAATGTAAGAAGCTCTTTATTTTTATGGCATCTTCTCCTTTAATTCTATAGATATGCAGTGGTTTAGTTAAAAAAAAAAAAGAAGAAAAGTAATGGATAGGGGTGGCTAGGTGGTTCAGTTGGATAAATGTCTGACTCTTGATTTCGGCTCAGGTCATGATCTCACAGTTTGTGGGTTCAAGCCCTGCATTGAGATTCTCTCTCTTTCTCTCTCTCTCTCTCAAATCAATAAACTTAAAAAAAAAAAGTAATGGATATTATTGCCTCATAAGCTCCTCTTCTCATATTGAACCGTCCTTGCGATGTTTTTCATAAGATCCTATTGTCATGTTTCTCACAATTTGGGTTCTGAGTCTTTAGGGACAGACATAGGGTGAAGCCTACTAAGACTTTGCTTCCCAGATATGTCAAGTCATAAAGTCACCTGAATTGAGTGTGAAAAACAGCTTTTCAGGTTCCACTCCTGACCTACCAAGTCAGAATCTCCAAGAGAGAAGCCTAGGAATATGTGCTTTTAATACACAGCACTGGTGTTGCTTATGATCTTGCCAGTTTGGAGCACACACAAGCTTGGGTTTTTTGTGGGTATGAATAGGACACAGGCATCAGGTTTATAGATTATTTTGTTGGTTTTATCTATGGAAAGGGTATAGCATAGCAAAGATTCTTGGTAATATATTCCTGTTTCTCTGACGTAAGTAATAGACCATTTTAAAATATGAATACAGGGGTGTCTGGGCGACTCAATCAGGTGAGCATCCCACTCTTGATTTCGGCTCAGGTCATGATCCCTGTGGGATCAACCCCCATGTTGGGCTCTACACTGAGCATGGCACATGGCACTTTTTTAAGATTCTCTTTCCCTCTACCCTGCCCCCCTGCTCACACTCTTTCTCTCTCTCTCTCTCTCTAAAGAAAAATTAAATCTGAGTACAGGTAAATTCAATCCTGGAAAGAATATTGACATTATTCATTTTTACGTAATCAGACTTTATTGCTATTTGCCTAGAAATGTGACTTTTCTGACATGCGTTTTTAGTTTGCAACACAGAACCGTTCAAAAGAGTTTGATATTCTCATAAGTTTTCAATACCCTTTGGATAAACGTCCATTAAGTAAACAGTAATTTCTCTTATAAACACATGGACACACTAGTATTTACTGTGGTTTAAAAAGTAGGAAGATAAGAGACATTTTTCTTCATACAATTTTAAAGAATTTATTAAAAGATCAAAGAAAAACCAGTCTCTACTATACTATATATATTTTAAAGCAAGATTTTTTTTAATTTTGAGAGAGAGAGAGAGAGTGTGTGTGTGTGTGTGTGTGTGTGTGTGCGCGCGCGCACTCAAGTAGGGAAGGGTCAGATAGAGAGAGGGAAAGAAAATCCCAAGTAGGCTCCATGATGTCAGTGCAGATGTGGGGCTCGATCCCACAAACCATGACATTATAACCTGAGCAGAAATTAAGAGTTGGATGTTCAACTGACTGAGCCACCCAAGCACCGTTTAAAGTAAGATTTATAGAATTATGCAGTTATTCGGTATAAAAGGTGTGAGTCTCTATTAAGTCACAGTGATGTCTTTGTTAATGGATACTAGTTGAATACCTGCAATGTGCCAAACCTCACTATCAAACCTCATTTAATTTAACATAATTTAACTGTGGTTCTTCACATTTTATGAAAAGGAAATCTAACTTTAATTTACATTAACAGTTTATCAGAATTATAAATAGAATAAAACGCCTTGTGATGAGGTGCTCATAATGGGCAATATGGCCACAAGTCAGGGCTTCCCAGCAGCTGCGTGTCAAGAACTTTCATCCTCCTTCGGGCCTCTCTAGTCAGCTGGGTCCATAGTTATCTGCTTTCAAACAGCTAAGATCATTTCATTATTGTGTTTCAGTCTCCTTTTTTTAAAGCAAGAAATAGAGAAAAAATGTGCTTGAGTTGAATCCACATTAATATTTTATAATCTGTTATATTATTGATTATATTTATGTATATCATTATTTAATACTAGTATTAATATTATTACTCATGTAATAATACACAAGCATACACTCATTATTATATATAATTTTCCTCTTCTCTTTCTCTGTCCCTTAAATTTAATGTAAATTATATGAATTTATACATAGACATGTAAAGATGTGATTAGTCAATTGTTATCACATTTTTGGGTGACTTCCATTTAATATGGCTTTGAAATGTAAATATTAAAATATATACTTCTACCCCATTCTTTTTTAATACTACACAGTATTCCACAGTACGAATATATTATAATTTATTTAACCTTTGTCTTATATGATGACCAGTAATATCTCGCGATCAATTTTCAGGTCATAAGATGTCCATAATAATTGTACTGATGGGTTTTCACCTTTCTTCTCGTCTTCTTATGTTTACCTACTATATACATTATTTATTGTCTTACTTATACAACTATCCCAACGTGGAATAGCCTAGCCTTCAACTATAGCTCTTAAAGAGATTATGCCTCTTTTTACAAACCAGCATTTAAATTTTTTTTTGTAGTCTTTACTTTTGTACTGACTTTTATTCTCAGAAAAAATAGTTCAAAAGGGAAGATATCTTTTCTCCATTTCATCATATAGAGGCCTAGGAATCTGAGTAATTCAGGAGGGCGGTATGTGTATATGGCCTTGTTTAAGGAATGGCGCATGGGGATTCTGATGTCCAAAATTTGCACAGTAGTTGTTTCTTTGGGTTGAAGCTTATATATTTTTTAATGGTTTTTTTTTTTTTTTTGAGAGAGCACACATGTGCGCACACATGCATGTATGTGAGTGGAGGATGGGCAGGGAGGAGGGGGCAGAAGATCCAAAGTGGCCTTCATGCTGATAGCAGAGAACCTGATGCAGGGCTCAAACTCACAAACCACAAGATTATGGCCTGAGCCGAAGTCAGAAGCTCAGCTGACTGAGCCACCTTAGCACCCCGTGGCTTATCTTTAAAATACCTGTTAAAATACAACATTGGAGGTCAATAATTATGCAAGTTTTAATGATGACAGAGGAATCGCTAGAAGCTTTAAAATAGAGCGAGTACAACACAAAGTGTTCCTGAACACTGGCAAATCCTAAAAGATATTAGAAGTCGAGTATAGAGTTAGAATCTGAGCGTTTCCATTTGCCACTCATCTTCTGCATCTGAGATGGACACACTCACTTTATATTTGGGGTGGCTTTAATTCTTTATCAAAGACAGTATGGCAAAAGTGTGGCCTGGCTGACCCCACTACTTAAAGTGGCCACTCTTCCTAGTCCATTGTTATTATAGTTTCCAAGGGTGATATGGCTGTCTCCCCCTTAACTCCTCACAAATGTGCAAGCATATACCTGCAACACACACACACACACACACACACACAAACAGCTAAGAAGTGATGTTTCCCCAAGTCCCCCAAAAGGTACCTCATTGCCTCTGGTATGTCCAGCTTGATCTTGAGTAAACTCATACTCACAGGATACAGTTTGTTACATGTGGAGTCGGGAAATCTGTCTTGTTTGAAGGATGTAATTTCACAGCAGGGTCTTCTTAAATGGTTTGCACTGTGTGGAGTCCCAGGCTATTTCTGAAGGAGAACATAATCACAAGTTTGAGACCCAAGTGAACAATGTCTGCTTAGCTGCAGCTGATCAGATGCACAGCAACTGAAACTAGTTATCAGAACTTCCTCAAGTTGCCGAATAAATTATGAACTCTGGGAATTCAGACTTTTGAAAAGAAGACAAATCATGGGAAGGGAATACCTGCTCTGGATGGAAAACTTTTTATCTCATCAATTGCTGAATAGCTGAAAACTCCCCCAGAATATTTTCCTGAGCAAAGTCTTTGGTTCCTTCCTGTGTTTCTACATTAACCTTTTTTTTTTTTGTCCTTTGTTTTCTTTTATTTTCTTTCATTAGAAACTCTGTATTTAGATTTGGACAGAGCAGAGGAGAAGCAGATGGTTAGGAGACAAAATGGACCAAATTCCAGTTCCTTTTTTTTTTTTCTTAATCTGAGTAGAATCCTATTTCCCACCTATATGACAATTTGGTGTTCCCACCTCAAGGAACATGTGTTTAATCTGTAAAATGAGAAGATGTCACCCATCCCATTACCTAACCATCCATCTTCCTTTTCTATAAATTTCTGTTCAGAATAAGCCGTGATCTCAGTCCTGTGTATCTGATGAAGGAGGCCAACACGTTCATAGTTAAAAATTGGTAGGACGTATGCTGTATGTGTCAAACATATGAACAGAGGCTTATGTGAATTAACAACAAAAACAAAATCAACACCCTCCCTGAAGTTTGGGAATTTCCCCTTCATTTTGTAACAAGACCACCCCAGCCATGTGAACCCAAAGGGACTCTTCCACCCTCTTCTTAGCTCCTTACGTCCAACCCCATCTCCCGTGCCTCTAAAGTGATCAGTACTAATACTAGAATGTTTCTTCTGCAAATTTCTCTTATAAAAGTATAAAATGTGCAGATTACAGTTTTCCATAAAAAGGAGCAGATCATGCAATTCTTTGCTCACTTTCTGTGCTTTATACCATTCAGTCACAACCTGTCTGGCGCCTCCTTCCCTTGCACCTCACCCCTACTGCCACCTCCTCAGAGAGGTGTTTGCTGTTGTACTTAAAAACCTCTCCCAGGGCCCCTGGCTGGCTCAATCGGTTAAGCGTCCGACTTCAGCTCAGGTCTGGTTTGTGGGTTTGAGCCCTGCGTCGGGCTCTGTGCTGACAGCTAGCTCAGAGCCTGGAGCCTGCTTCTGATTCTGTGTCTCCCTCTCTCTCTGACCCTCCCCTGTTCACGATGCCTCTCGCTCTCGCTCTCGCTCTCGCTCTCGCTCTCAGAAATAAATAAAAATATTTAAAACAAAAAACCTCTCCCACCCAACCCCTACTCCCTGGTGGGTATGGCGGGAGGGCAATGTCTCCATATAACTGTTTTATTAGGATATATCTAGATACGTTTTAAAATTTTATAGGAGAAATTCTCCCTCACAAATCTACTTTTCCAAAATGCTCTTGGCTAGTCTCAAATCTCTATTTTGTATCTTGTTTAAATAGGTTTCCACATAAATTATCAAGTTTGAAAAATTTAATATGTGTTTTTCTCACCAGTTTTCAGCTTCTGGACTTGTCTACTTATAATATTTTTGCTGTTTTTGATTGGCTTCTCTGTCATCTTCTCAACTTGTAGCTGTCATTGGTACTGAGTATATCAATCCATTATTTGCGATGTGTGGCTATTACCTTTCCTTTTTTCTTTTAAGCTTACTATTTTTGCTATAGAAAACTTTGCATTTTTATAGCTAAAACTACCTTTTAGGCTTCTGGGTTTCCAGTTTTCAATATAAAAATTTCTCCTAACGCAGAGATCTATTTTCTTGATTGTTTTATGGTAATAATTTAATTTTTTAGCTAAAGTCTCTTATCCAGCTGGAATTTTTATTTATATATGATAAGATTTAGTGATTTAGCTCTGTTCTGCCAAATAGATTTTCAATTATGTCAGTACCATCTTAAAGCAGCCATCTTTCCCCCAATGATTTGAAGTTTAAATATATGGCTTTGATTTAAATATATTCATTTAAATACATAATATGTAATACATAAAAATAGCTATATATAGATTTACATATATACCACATATGTATGTGTATACATATGTAAATTTAAATCTATTTCTTGCTCCATGTTTTTATACCCCTCACCTATTTGTCTCATCTTATATATATATTCTTATATTTTTATATGTCTCTCCATATAACTTTCATTTTGGTGCTTCTAGATAAATGTTAAAATCTTATAAGGTAAATTCTTCCTCACAAACCTATTTTTCCAAAATACCCTTGACTAGTCTCAAATATTTATTTCATATGATTTTAAAAAGCATTTCTTTAAATTAAACGTGCCAGCATTATGCATCAAATCTGGCTTTTGGAAGCAGACCCATCTGGCTGCCCTGTAGGAGATGAGTTGAAGTAAGGAGGGGCGAGTGGCAGGGAGATGTTTAGCGGGTGGCCCAGTAATCCAGGCAAGCCAGGAGACAGCTCGGACAGGGACGGCAGGCAAAAGCCATTTCCACAACCAGATCAGCTGAACTTCGCCCTTTAGATGTAATGTACAAAGAAAAGTGAGCCCCACTATTCGACAGGAGGACTAGACAAATATAAATCCTTTCCCAGAGTGAGGACAAAGAGGAAGAAGTCAGTTTAGCAGTGCACAGGAGGAAAGAAGATATGTCCATTTGTGGATAGGCTGGGTTTGATGCATGAGGGTTACCTGTGGGCAGACAGAAATTGGTGTTGATGATATTAATCATTTGGGCAATTTAAAAATCTTTCAGAAGAGGTTTTCAAATAAAGGGCTTGAGGCTTTCAGACATACTTTAGTCTTTATTCACTTTCTTGTGAGGCCTTACTTTCTTCTGACTCATTCCTGCTTTGGCAGCTTGAGGGCAGATTATTATAAATAATCACAGAATGAGGTATCTCTTCTTATAAAGTGGAATTCTGTTCAGATGAGGTAAAATGTCAGTTTTTGAAGATATGTGTTCCCCTTTCATAGGAATATTTTCCTACAAATATTACATATGAATGGCTTTACACTAGCTTTACAAAGCTTCATATTGTGAAGGTCACTATTGTGTTCTCTCAATCATAGAAACAGTTTAGACTACCAGATACAAGCAATATTATCTCTTGAAATTACACTTCAGTTGATCTCCAGGTATTGTGTAGATAGGCTTCTTCTCACAGCTTTTTCATTCATTTGTCATTGCAGAACTTGACAGCCCAGAGGAGCTGGGGAAAAAGCGTATCTGCAGGATCATCACAAAGGACTTCCCCCAGTATTTCGCTGTGGTTTCACGGATCAAGCAAGAAAGCAACCAGATTGGCCCTGAAGGCGGGATCCTCAGCAGCACCACTGTGCCCCTTGTCCAGGCTTCATTCCCAGAGGGTGCTTTAACCAAAAGAATCCGCGTGGGCCTCCAGGTGATGTTGGCAAAGACTTGTTTCCTTGGCACATGTAGAGACTGTGTGAGCATGCTCTACTCAGAAGACCGTTGTGGTAACTGACCCCAGCAAAATCACTAATCAAAGCTGTGATTTGGGAAGCATTAAGCTAGTTCATGAAGTGTAAAGTTAGCTTAGTGGCTTATTAAAAAAGGTACACATTTTAGGGTTTTCTTTAAAAGTATCCCTTGGTTCTGATGAAAGATTGTTTTGTTAACCATAGGTTATTGGTCTCAGTATGTGCAACAAGTATGAGCATCAAAGAGCCAATATACCATTAAAGAAACAAACTGTATTTGATTTGGTTTATAATATGCCATAGCATGAAAATCAGTACTACGGAAACTTGCAAGCTTTCACATTTTGATTTAAGTAGATCATAAACACTGGGTTTTATCCAAACCCGTTGGAACTTGTTTTGGTTTGGAAAGCTAACTGAAAATCTTGGCAAGAATGGTCTTTCTTACATTTATTCATTTCAGTTAGACCTATTGAAAAAGGAAAATAGTAAGGAAGGTAACTTACTTTGTGTTAATTAATATAGTCTTTAATATTCTTTTTGTAAGGTTTTTATAGAGTCAAGTACTCTAAACTCTGTGAAGGCCATCGGTAACTACTTGGAGCTAAGGAGACCACCTTATATTTCAGTGATATCAGGTTCCCTTCAGCTCTCTCTTGTATTGAGTGTTTTACCAAATAGCAACAAAGCCATGAGGAAGACATTAGGTTTGGTAGTCTACAATTGACATCTTAAGTGCCTTTTTGTTACTTAATTCTGAAAAACCTCAATTTTGGCCTGGGCACACATTGCCCATGTAATGTTTTATTGGATATCCTGCATAGGTTTAAAGTATACTAGACTCAATATTTGCTGACCTTTACTTTCAAGTAGACTAAAAGGCTTCTATGCCGGGGGTTGGGTTCCCTCTCTGTCACTCAAGCTCCTGTCGCCTCTACTCTGTGGGGAAATACTCACGGCTGACTGGTTCCTGCTACCCTGTTACGTTGTTTTGTTCTTTTTTCACGCTCTCCTGAAATAGTGAGAGAGGATTAAGAAGAAAGACATTTTTTTTGGTTGTCTGTTTTAGGTTTTTTCCTCCTCACTTAAAAAGTCAATTTTCCAACGATAGAAAAATGGTAACTTCCACTGAAGGTCCTTTCTCTGTCTCTAGGCCCAGCCTGTTCCAGATGAAATTGTGAAAAAGATCCTTGGAAACAAAGCAACATTTAGCCCAATCGTCACTGTGGAACCAAGAAGAAGGAAATTCCATAAACCTATCACAATGACCATCCCGGTGCCCCCACCCTCAGGAGAAGGCGTGTCCAATGGGTACAAGGGGGACACCACACCCAGTCTGCGCCTGCTCTGTAGCATCACAGGTTTGGTTAACTTGCTGCTATAGTTCCCTTGATGCTAGCTATCATTTTCAGTCATTCTGTACAAAGATAGAAAGCCTTTGAAACATCCATGCCAACTTTATAAACATAGAAAAAAAAAAGAAAAAACATTTTACTTCTCTGTCACCTCATCTCTGTACCTTTTATCCCTGTACCTTTCTTTAAAGATGCAGAGATCATGACTCATTTAAAATTCAGTGAAATTCTTTCCCATACTTTTAAGTGTAGTATTAATAATTGCACTCTTTTAAGGTTATTGAGGTAGCATTGAATCTCCTGGAGCATCTAGGTAATCTCTGGGGGACCTAGACAGAGGCAGTGGACCCAGCAAAACCCTTTAGACTACAGGAAATGGGATAGACTTTGGAGAACACAGAGCTGTCCAGAGAACCAGGAGTAAGGAAGGGCAAAGCCATGACTCTTCTCACTACACAGTTCATGAGTGTAATCTAATAGACTAAATCTGCAAGGTTAGGAGAACACATTTTGCGATAAGCACGTGGACTCGAGAGCTAGTTCATCATTTGATCAACCTAGTATGATTTTTAAGAGAAAGTCCTAGATTAAGATAGGTTGTTTTTTGTTTCTGTGTGTAGTTTTAATGTCTGATTCCTCTTTTTACACTGGAAAATTAAATGATTTAGGCAGTAAAAAATGAGCTGCTTCTTAACTTTCTTGATAGTTCTTGTCTTTTTTTTTAAATTAAAAAATAAGACAATTATATTGTCTGTCTGAACAACTAATCTTTGCACCTATAAATTGCACTTACAAAATGTGCTGTATAGCTTGTGATTGCCCCAGGTTTAACCCATTCATTAGTAGCCAGACAAATTAAAAAAATTATTTTTGAAAAGTATAGTATCTTACAAGAAGATCACTATCAGGTAGCAATAGTGCCAGAAGGAGAATAGAGGATAGAAGGAGAATAGAGAGGAAATCTACCTTTAGGGCATGCCGTTAATTGAAAGTTGTCAAAGTTTTGCAAGTTCCAGCTATGCAGGGAGAACCAGATGGTGAAGATTTTACAAGGAGTATCTTCCATGATGAAGTCAACGTATCTACTCTTGTTCTCTCAGGAGGCACCTCGCCTGCTCAGTGGGAAGATATCACAGGAACTACACCTCTGACATTTATAAAGGATTGTGTCTCTTTTACAACCAATGTTTCAGCCAGGTATGGAAATAAAGGATTCCCAAAAGCATTAAGGAATTTGGAAAAGTAAAAGTTTTTGTGCTCAATACCACCGGTATGATTATTTTTCTAAATTTTGATGGTGACCTTGGGCCTAACTCAGAAATTTAAAATTCACTGCCGTAAGTCATTTTATCCAGTTCGCACAAGGAGCTGTACGGTGCTACAGTTGCTTCTGCTAGTTCAAAGCAATTTGTAAAAAACCTATTTCTGTTGATCGTTATGGAAATCTGGCCCCATTTGCTCACGGAAGACAGCAACTTGTTTTTAATTTTTATACTCTCAAAGAAAAAAGATGATAAGATTTCCATGTCTCCTATTTTCTTCTATAAAATCCTTATTCCTTCTAATGTAAAGTAAGAGATTAAACTCTTAAGCAGAAGTAGAAAGGAAGGCTCATCATGGGTAAGTATATGAGGGGAATAAGAATCTTAGGGAAAGACAAGACAGAAAAAAAAATCCTTAATATCTCCTCAGCAAAAGTATAACAAATAACAGATGTAAAACTTCTGTAAACTGAGTAAGCATCATTACTGTTTGCTTAAATGAACAAGTTAATATTTTGGTATAATTTCCTTATATGCTTTACCTTTTTAATGATGAACTTTTTTAGGATTTTGCTAAAATCATCTCATTTTCACACTTCTGTGTTTCTCAGATTTTGGCTTGCAGACTGCCATCAAGTTTTAGAAACTGTGGGGTTAGCCTCACAGCTGTACAGAGAACTAATATGTGTTCCATATATGGCCAAGTTCGTTGTTTTTGCCAAAATGAATGATCCTGTAGAATCCTCCCTGCGCTGTTTCTGCATGACAGATGACAAAGTAGACAAAACTTTAGAGCAGCAAGAAAATTTTGAGGAGGTTGCAAGAAGCAAAGATATTGAGGTACCTTGTTCATAACAAGTTTGTTTCATTACATTCCCCAGATATGGGGCTGAATTTTGAAGTTATATTAGCACTTACTAGAAATATCAAGCTCATGATTGATTTCAATTTTTGGTTAAAAAATTTGATATAGACTCATCCTCAAAGTTTTATGTCTCTTTGAGGTTATCTTGGTTAAAATGTAGTACTGATGAATCTACATTGTGGTCTCTACTGCCCTGTGGTAACTTGAATTCTTTTAATTTTATGGCCACTGTCTTTATTTAGCACATTACCATGATTTTCCATTTTCAAACTCGGTAAAAGTATTGGAGTCAAAAAAAAAAAAAAAAACAGCTTTCAAAGTCTGTGTGAATAAGTGATTGATGTCAGCACTTTCTCAAACATGTCTAAGGTTGCTAGAATAGAAATAAATATATAATTCTGTCTTATACATGTGCATGATTTGGGTTTCCAGTCACAATTGTTGAATTGTGAGCCCAAAGATTTATTTTTGTGGCAAGTAACACCATCGAAGTAACTTCCTAATAAGGAGACAAATGTGACATAGAAATATGTCAGTCTTTAATATTATGTGATTTAAGATCTGAAAATTCTTTCAACTTAAATTAACATTAAATTATGTATGTCTTTTACTCTGAAAGGTTCTGGAAGGAAAACCTATTTATGTTGACTGTTATGGAAATCTGGCCCCACTCACTAAAGGGGGACAGCAGCTGGTTTTTAACTTTTACGCTTTCAAAGAAAATAGACTGCCATTTTCCATCAAGGTAAATCATCAACAGACTCCGTGAGTTAAAAAAAAAAAAAAAAAAAGGGGGGGGGG
>NW_027530975.1:678119-826356 GCF_008692635.1 Crocuta crocuta
GTGGCTGGGTGGCTCAGTGGGTTAAGCTTCTGAGCTGATTCTAGGTCAGGAAGTGATCTCACCGTTTGTTAGTTTGAGCCCCACGTTGGGCTCTACTCTGGCAGTGCAGAGCCTGCTTGGGATTCTCTCTCCCTCCTCTCTCTCAGTACAAATAAAATTTTTTTTAGAAAGAGCTCTTAGAGAATAAAAAGAAAAGAGTCTAATGATTTATCCAGTTTGAAATATACCACCAAACTTGAATTCAGAGGAACAAGGTCAGATTTTGCCCGAGATCTCCCTGAAGGTACTTTCGAGCCAGGAAAGCTTTATGATTAGTGAAAAAGACCTTCTACCTTTTAACAGCTAAATGATCATTTCTGTTTAAGCAAACATTTGTAAGACTAAACAATCTAGAATAATAAAATACATCAGATCTTGTTTATTCTTATTAATCAAATAATGGATGAAGTCCAAACCCTGTAAGTTCCATCGTAATGGAGCCCAAGGACAGTCTGCAGAGACTTCCTCCTCAGAGAACAGAAGGACATGGGACAGTTGTTTAGTGTTGTTATTATTTTCTCTTCTTATTTTTGCTAAAACGGAAGCCTTGGGAAAAAGAAATTATTAGATGGGAAGAAAATGTATATAACCCAGATGATGCAACAGATTGCCAGGGTAAAACAAGGAAACAGCAATCCTGGGTCTAATCTGGAAACCGGGCGTTCTAAACTCCTCTGAGTTTACATGTGACCACGGTGGTTGATCTGGGACGGTTACCATCATCTTTTCCTGTTACTCTTCCTGCCTCTTGAAGGGCTCTGTAAAATAAACATGTTTAACCCTTGTACAGACCAGTATGCTCAGAAAAGTCCCCTCTATAACTGTCAACTGCCTAAATTCTTCTAGATTAGAGACACCAGCCAAGAGCCCTGTGGTCGTCTGTCTTTTCTGAAAGAACCAAAGACAACAAAAGGACTCCCTCAAACAGCTGTTTGCAACTTAAATATCACTCTGCCAGCACATAAAAAGGTATCTTTTGATACTGGTTTATTGTGACTCTCTTCCCCTGGTCTTGAAGAAGTGGGCCCTTGGTATGCAATTAAGGAATGCTCATAACATGGTTCAAGTTCTGACACTCCAGCTGTATTAGCGTCCGTGTGTAGATTGAGTCTTGTTACTGTGGTGTCAAGTTCTTATGGTTTGTATGATGGAGTCCTCTGTGGAGTGCTTTAGCTTCTGCTGGTAGCTCATAGATATTTATGCTTTCAAATAATGTCACACATTAATTTGCCGTGGATGTACAGTTCTTGATATTTTGTGTTGGCTTCTTTTGATTTGCTTTGCTCTCTTGATTCAGCTTGCATTTTGTGCTTTCTACTCGGTCCTTTTCATATCCTGATATTCTTTTCCCTGCTGTCCATTATAATATTCCTTGTCTCTGCAATGCCTCTTGGAACCAAAAGGAGACAGAGTCAGATCAAGATGATGAGGTAATATGAACACTTCTGCTTTTACTCTATTGGAGATAGATTAGAAATTGAATCTGTATGAAAGAAGTTGCAGCGGGCTAAAGTGTGGGAAACAGATTATATTTTGGCAGATCTTAGCATAAGTGAGGTAAAGGCTGTACAGTTTTCTTAAAGAATGGTTTACTCTTCCTCCACATAAACATAGGAATACTTCAGGGCATTCAGGAATGTGATCCCACTAGTGATTGAAAAAGTGGAACTAAAGTTCTTTCAACATTTTTAAATGTAGGAGCTTGGCATGTATAAATATACATTTGTTCATAGTTTCACCTAGTATCCACTCTGTGTAACATTCAAATCAAGACCATGAGAAATATATGAAATTTTATTGTATAAGTCACGTTGTTTTATGTAATACAAAATGTGTGTTCCATGGCTACTGGTAAATATTTGGTATTTAAAGAAAATTATCTTGACGATTTTTAAGGGTATAGTGGAGTGGTTCCATTTGGTTTTAAATGAGTTTTTCCTTATAAGGCATCTCCTAATATTTTTCCAAGTTATATCATAATTTGGATTTTTAAAACTCACACCCCAGTAATAAAAAATAGAATCACTATTTCTAATAAAACCCTTAACCCTTTTTAACCACATCTACACTCTATGCCTTTGAACATATAGAAATAGCAGCAGTAATCCGAATGAGACACCGTGTGCCCTTTTCCCTTGAATGTGCTCACATAGAGTGAGTGTACATCATGATATATGTGTTTTCAATATGAAGGAATTTGGGGAGATTTACTGCTCAGCATCAGAAGTCTCTGTAACGCTTGTCTTGTATTTGTAGTTCCCTGTAGTCTGCTGTGTTGGTGCTCTTATATTTGCTAAGTGATGGGAATTTGGTCGAGACAGCGGGTGGGACTATAGAGTCACAGCGGGGAATTACCATTTTCATGAAGAGAATCCATATGAAGAAAAATAGAGATAAACCAGGCATCATCCTACAAAATGTTTCAAAACTAAGTCGATGTCACAAGGAATTTGGACACAGTCTCTCTCTCTTTTTTCTTTTTCAGGCCGAGAAAGCAGATAGACGACAGAGCTTTGCATCTTTAGCGTTACGTAAGCGCTACAGCTACTTGACTGAGCCTGGAATGAGTGAGTTCTCTAACGCATTTACTAATCTATGTGGATGTTTATAAGAAGAGACATTTTTTCTATATAAACTGAATTTGGGGGTCATTTGAAAGCCCAATGGCAAAAGAAAAATTGCCTGCAGGGAGACTTTATCATGAAATCTATGTGATATTTTGTACATAGTTGAGGATGTGAAGCACAAACATCCTTAGATCACAACCTCAAAACAGTTTTGGAAAAAAACTATTACCTATTTTAAAATTTAGAAACATCTACTCATTACTTATCTTTAAAAATCTTGATTTCACTGTGATTGTGGTGCTAGGAGACAATGCACCAATGTTGCTTTAAATCTAGACTCAAAAGAGAAAATACTTATTTTTGTATATGTGGATTGGTAGAAAGAATGATAATGTAACTTTGATTTTCATCTCATTTTTCATAATATAGGTGGGTCCTTATACCTTAGTCCCGATTCTCTTTCTTCCCAGTTTGCAAGAAGTGTATCTTCCTACCTTCTTGAGGCACTTTTTTATTGATTTCTTATCTTCCACTTCCTCTCTCCCTCTCTGCCACCACCCTCACCCCTTTAGTAAATATCAGTTCCAAGGCTAGTCTTCACTAAACTAGCTAAGCCCTTTTCTTCTCTCAGTGATTGTTTTGGTTCATTGTTAACTGGCTTCCAAGTATCAGGGTATAAATCCATTCAGTCATATACAGTCATTCTGTCTCCCTCCCCACCTCATCCTTACCCTTTCCCTCGACCCTCCAGAGAATTCATCCCCCAAGAGGAGCTAAGACTCCTGAAAGCAGCACCATGTTTGATCCATTGGAAAAGGATTTTTACACAAATAATTGTTATTGAGTAATTTCTGGCTGTTTCTCATCATTCACAATTATTAACTTGAGTTCAGGGAGGATTGGAAATTTACCAGTAAGAGCCACAACTTTGGTTTTTCCCAGCTTTCCTGAGTTCTTGTTTCTGTGGGCCAACATAACATATTCAATGTGTGGCAATAAAACTCCAGTACTTAGCTTATATAGTCTTAGCATAATCTTCAGTAGCTCCTTGACCACTGGTGAAGCTTTTATATTCAGACACGAAATGGAGAGCTAAGAAAAATGAAATTCTACCACACTCATGAATGTTCTTCCAGATCTCAGTTTTTGCCTCTGGCATAAATGTCTAAATCCTTCCAAAAGCATAAGGGCTGAAATTAACTCCTCTTATGCTACAAAGCACGGGTGGTATATGTGTATAAGTAGATGGTTTTTCAATATGACTAAATATCCTGAGTAGAAGTTTTCTTTGGAACACTATTTTGCCCCAAATCTAAGGCTCTCAGAGGGTAGCTGATTGGGACTCCCAGGCAAAATCCTTAAGATTTGGACAGGCTCCATGACCAGCTCCTTCAGATCCAAGGCACCTCTGGACAGGTGAGCTCCCATATGATTCTGGTCCCTGAAGTATTTGGGGGGCTATATGAGTTTGAGGTAAGGCCCATGCTAAGTCAACTAAATTTTTTCCACTTATGAAAGTGTTGGTATTTTTTGGTTAGCTTCAGTTATGGCATAGCATATTGATAGAAGGAAGAAGGTACTTTTCTCTGTTTTATGAAAGGGAGCATAACAGTGGTAAACATAGAAATGGAAAGGACTAAGACAGAACTAAAAGAAAACACTGAATTGGTGTTAGAATGCCAAGTGATGCAGCTTTTCCCTCAGTACCCTGTCCCTTCCACCCCCACCTCAACTCCCCAAATAAGAAAAAAAGAATCTGGTATAATTCAGCACCTGATACCCAGAACCTCCCAGAAATTGTCTTTGTTATAAAGGGCATCACAAAACATTTGTCACTTACGCATAAAATATGTAACTGATCAGTAAATTGGCTACTTCATGCAAAGCTAAAACCATACATGTGGTTCAGAAGACTACATTGCTTGACAGAGCCAGCCTTCAGTGGTGAAGGAGAGATGCTTTCCCAGTTTCTGGTAGTTATAAAAATAAATTCTCTTGAGACATTGGGCTGAGCCCAAGTCGCTGAATTTAAGGAATCCCCAAACCTTCCATTTGCAGTATGGTATGTCCAAAATATATTAACCAATATAATATTGAGAATTATGACTAGGAGGGGTAATGAACGGGTGAGTTTATCCTCAGTTCTTCCACATGTCTTTAGAATAATATGTAAGCCTAGAAGAGGACATGTTCTGAATATTTGAATTTAAATGCACACTAGGAATGAAAATCTTCACCCTTGTGGGAGTAGCTGCTAATCCAAGGACTGGATTATAGCAATGGCCCGGGCACAGCATGAAGAGGAGCATAAAAGATGAAGCAGATTGTTATTTCCTCTTCACGTTTCACTATTATTCTGAACCAGTGCTTTCTGGGAGTGAAACTGTACTCAACTTTGACATAGACCATTAGCCCTTGGCAGGCATTCCAAATCTCTGTGACCAACTCGGTTTGTTTGTTAGAGCTGTAGAAGTAGAGAGGACTCAGTGTGTGTTTGCTCTCCCCCAGTGAGTGTGCTTACCTCATTTGTGTGTTTCTTGTCCCAGTGCCAGATGAATGCTGGTACTGAATCCATCTTTCCTAGTGGTAGGTCTGCCTCATGGCTGATCCACTGTTTGGAGCAGCCATGAGCCTCTTGAACATTCTGGGAAGGCACCAGAATTGGTACCTTTGCCATTGATAAATATGTATACAGATATATACTGGATCCCACTGCAGATACTTAAATATGGGGTGTTAAAAATATGACTGTGCTTTTTAGATTTTCCCATGATACCTTTTGAGAATTTAAAGTATGATAGATTACGGGGAAAAAAATATCCGAAATAAACAATGTACTTTTCTCCATGATGAAGGTAATACCAGATGTGGGTATATTTAGTTGCAGATGTATTTTCAATATGCGGTGTTAAATATTTTCCTAAAATCTCAAAAGGTACCAAGATTTTGCATCTCATGGAAAAAGTGTACTCTTCTTTCTAAATGCTCTTGTGAAAGTATTTTTAAAGTTTATATATTGTGCATAATATGGCATAAAAATTGTATTACTTCATTGGCTTGTTTGCCGTGATATAATGTGCATGATAAGATGTTTTCAGTTGCTTTGCTTGCTTATGGTAACCATGAACCATATTTTCCGCTTTCCCCCCCTCTGTGTGTATGTACACATGCATTTTTAAATCATTTCATATTACATTTTCTTTCTCCTCACCAAAAGGAATATGCTGCATGAGAAAAAAATAAATGCAAACATTCCTTTTCTTTGTTTTTTCCTTTTGAAGTTCTGATTCAGAAAATTTCTTGCTCTTATTGGCTTTTTATGGGTGTGAAGCATAACCGAATTGTGCATGGAAGATACAGATTTAAAATCCAGTGGCTTCACGGTTTGCAATCAGTTGCCTGTCACATTAAAGTTACTTTGGATTCTGCATGAAATAGGCTTGAATAGTTTTCTAAAAAAAAAAAAGAAAAGAGTTCTAGATATTTAATGTATAGCTGCACACATCGATACGGTTCTGAGTAGGTGCAATCTGTATCACCAAAAGGTTCAAGGAGAGAGAACGTTAGAAATTACTAAAATGAAAGTTATATGGTTGCACAAAATGAACATGTACCTATACAGGCAAAACAGAATGGCTGCTGATCTTTCAAAACCAGCACATAAGAAAGTCAATAGGAAGTAAGGGAACCGTTTTCCATTGTGGTTATTTTTCTCATCATTAATTCTTTCCTCATGTTTTCTGTTTTTCATTGTTGGCCTATTTGGTTGCTATGTGCTTTTTCTGTCTTTCATTTCCCATTGCTCTGTTTTCTGTTTGTTTATTTATTTATTTTTAATTCTGGATTGGTTATGTCCATGGAGGTTTTTTTTTTCCTCTTTTACTTAATTGTTCGTTTTGCCTCTTCCATTCTAAATCATGCAAACAATTGTACTTGCTTTTGTAATATTTCAAAGTTTACTGACCAATTTTTTTCTCTGGTCTCTCTGTTTCTCAACCATTTTTGTTGATTTTTGTGTTTGATTTCATTTTAAAATTTAAGAAACAGTTGAACGGAGTACAGGAGCAACAAGATCCCTCCCCACCACTTACTCTTACAAGCCATTCTTTTCTACAAGACCATACCAGTCCTGGACAACAGCTCCGATCACAGTGCCTGGGCCAGCCAAGTCAGGCTTCACTTCCTTATCAAGCTCTTCCTCTAATACGCCATCAGCTTCTCCGTTAAAATCAATATGGTCTGTTTCGACTCCTTCTCCAATCAAGTCCACATTAGGCGCATCAACTACGTCTTCAGTTAAATCCATTAGTGATGTGGCATCTCCAATTAGATCCTTTCGGACAATTTCTTCACCGATAAAAACAGTGGTGTCACAATCTCCATACAATATCCAAGTTTCCTCTGGTACCCTGGTTAGAGCTCCCACAGTCCCAGAGGCCTCGCCTTTAAAAGGGCTGGCATCCAATTCTACGTTTTCCTCCCGAACCTCTCCAGTGACTACAGCGGGGTCTCTTTTGGAGAGGTCATCAATTACTATGACCCCCCCTGCGTCCCCCAAATCAAACATTAATATGTATTCCTCAAGTTTGCCATTTAAGTCAATTATTACATCAGCAGCTCCGCTAATATCTTCGCCTCTAAAGTCAGTGGTGTCTCCAGTGAAATCAGCAGTTGATGTCATTTCATCGGCTAAAGTTACAATGGCCTCTTCTCTCTCATCACCTGTGAAACAGATGCCTGGACATGCAGAGGTAGCATTAGTCAACGGATCTATTTCCCCCCTGAAATATCCGTCATCTTCAACTTTAATTAATGGATGCAAAGCCACTGCCACATTACAGGAAAAAATTTCTACGGCTACAAACTCTGTGAGCACTGTGGTCAATGCAGCCACTGACACAGTTGAGAAAGTGTTTTCTACCACAACAGCAATGCCATTTTCCCCACTCAGGTCATACGTTTCTTCGGCACCATCTGCTTTTCAGTCCCTAAGAACTCCTTCCGCAAGTGCACTCTATACATCCCTTGGGTCATCAATATCTGCAACTACCTCATCTGTAACTTCATCTATAATAACAGTGCCAGTATACTCTGTAGTCAATGTTTTGCCAGAACCAGCATTAAAGAAACTTCCAGACTCTAGTTCACTTACAAAATCAGCAGCAGCCTTGCTGTCACCCATTAAAACATTGACTACGGAGACACGTCCTCAGCCCCATTTCAATCGAACTTCATCTCCAGTTAAGTCATCTTTGTTCCTTGCACCCTCTGCCCTTAAGTTGTCTACACCATCTTCTTTATCTTCCAGTCAGGAGATATTAAAAGACGTGGCTGAAATGAAAGAAGACCTCATGCGGATGACTGCAATACTACAAACAGACGTGCCTGAGGAGAAGCCATTCCAACCCGAACTCCCGAAAGAAGGGAGAATCGACGATGAAGAACCTTTCAAAATTGTTGAGAAAGTAAAGGAAGACTTGGTGAAAGTGAGTGAAATCCTTAAAAAAGATGTGTGTTTAGATAATAAAGGACCACCCAAATCACCAAAGAGTGACAAAGGACTCTCTCCCGAAGACGACTGGATAGAATTTAGTTCAGAAGAAATAAGAGAAGCCAGACAACAAGCTGCCGCGAGCCATTCCCCATCTCTGCCAGAGAGAGTGCAAGTGAAAGCAAAAGCCGCCTCTGAGAAGGATTATAACTTGACCAAAGTTATTGATTACTTAACAAATGATATTGGGAGTAGTTCGTTGACAAATTTAAAGTACAAGTTTGAGGATGCAAAGAAGGATGGTGAAGAGAGACAGAAAAGGATTTTGAAGCCAGCGATTGCTTTGCAGGAACACAAACTCAAAATGCCTCCAGCCTCCATGAGGCCTTCCACCTCTGAGAAAGAGTTGTGTAAAATGGCAGATTCCTTTTTTGGAACAGATACTATTTTAGAGTCTCCGGATGACTTTTCTCAACATGACCAAGACAAAAGCCCTTTGTCTGACAGTGGCTTTGAAACAAGAAGTGAAAAAACGCCTTCAGCACCACAGAGCGCTGAAAGCACTGGCCCTAAGCCACTTTTTCACGAAGTCCCCATCCCTCCTGTCATTACCGAAACAAGAACTGAAGTGGTGCACGTTATCAGGAGTTATGAGCCCTCGGCTGGAGATGCTCCCCCGTGCCAACCAGAGGAGCCGGTGTCACCCAAACCTTCACCTACTTTTACGGAACTGGAGCCAAAGCCCACCACCTCTAGTATTAAGGAAAAAGTGAAAGCATTTCAAATGAAAGCCAATGGTGAAGAAGAGGACCACAGTCGGGTTCTGAGCAAAGGCATGCGTGTTAAGGAAGAGACTCACATAACCACGACCACCAGAATGGTCTATCATTCTCCACCAGGCAGTGAAGGGGCCTCTGAAAGAATTGAAGAAACCATGTCAGTCCATGACATAATGAAGGCCTTTCAGTCCGGGCGGGACCCTTCCAAAGAACTGGCAGGTCTGTTTGAGCATAAGTCGGCAGTGCCTCCAGATGTTCACAAGTCTGCTGCTGAAACCCCAGCCCAGCATGCAGAGAAGGACAACCAAATGAAACCCAAACTGGAGCGTATAATAGAAGTCCACATCGAAAAAGGTAACCAAGCTGAGCCCACTGAAGTCATTATTAGAGAAACCAAAAAGCATCCAGAAAAGGAAATGTATGTATATCAGAAAGACTTATCCCGGGGAGATATTAACCTAAAAGATTTTCTGCCAGAAAAACACGATGCTTTTCCTTGTTCAGAGGAACAGGGTCAGCAAGAAGAAGAAGAACTCACTGCCGAAGAGTCATTGCCTTCTTATCTGGAGTCTTCCAGAGTAAACACTCCTGTGTCCCAAGAAGAAGATAGTCGCCCTAGTTCTGCTCAACTCATATCTGATGACTCTTATAAAACGTTGAAGCTTTTGAGTCAACACTCAATAGAATACCATGACGATGAGTTGTCAGAACTAAGAGGGGAGTCTTACAGGTTTGCTGAGAAAATGCTTCTGTCAGAAAAGCTAGATGTGTCTCATTCTGATACCGAGGAATCGGTTACAGACCATGCAGGACCCCCTAGCTCAGAGTTACAGGGGTCTGATAAGCGGTCCAGAGAAAAAGTAGTCACTGCCCCCAAAAAAGAAATTCTCTCCAAAATCTATAAAGATGTGTCTGAAAATGGTGTAGGTAAAGTGTCTAAAGATGAGCATTTTGATAAAGTGACAGTGTTGCACTATTCTGGCGATGTTAGTAGTCCAAAACATGCCATGTGGATGCGCTTTACTGAGGACAGATTAGACAGAGGTAGAGAGAAGTTGATATATGAAGATAGGGTGGACAGGACTGTGAAGGAAGCTGAAGAAAAACTGACTGAAGTGTCACAGTTTTTTCGTGACAAAACTGAAAAGCTAAACGATGAACTGCAGTCCCCAGAGAAAAAGCCACGCCCTAGAAATGGTAAAGAATACTCTTCTCAAAGCTCTACCAGTAGCAGCCCCGAGAAGGTACTGCTGACAGAACTGTTGGCATCCAGTGATGAGTGGGTTAAGGCAAGGCAGCATGGCCATGACGGACAAGGCTTCCCCAAAGCCGATGAGAAGAAAGAATCCAGTCTGCCGAGCAGCTCAGAGAAGAAGGTTCTCTCCCAACAGCCTGAGGACAGCAAGTCCATGGAGGAAGCCAAAGAAAGCATTTCGCAGAGCAAAGCACCAGAAGGGCCCCAATCTGGCTTTCAGCTCAAACAATCCAAACTCAGTTCCATTAGATTAAAATTTGAACAAGGTGCACAGGCAAAGAGTAAGGACGTATCTCAAGAAGACAAAAAGCCAGAGGGCCAATCCAGAATCCCAGTCAAAAAAATCCAGGAGAGCAAGCTGCCTGTGTACCAAGTTTTTGCCAGAGAAAAGCAGCAGAAGGCAGTAGACCTCCCAGATGAAAGTGCGTCTGTGCAAAATGATTTTATGGTCCTGAGGACTAAAGAGG
The DNA here is from genome assembly GCF_008692635.1 of Crocuta crocuta. Lineage (NCBI taxonomy): Eukaryota > Metazoa > Chordata > Mammalia > Carnivora > Hyaenidae > Crocuta > Crocuta crocuta. Next base: position 688,718 of record NW_027530975.1, read on the forward strand.
AGCACATCCAAAGCAATGAAATTGTCGTAAATGATTCTGGCTCTGAGGATGTGAAGACACAGAGAACTGAAATGTCAAGTAAAGCAATGCCTGACTATTTTTCTGAGCAACAGGCTAAAGACTTGGCATGTCATGTAACCTCAGATTTAGCCACTAAGGGACCATGGGACAAAAAGGTCTTTAGAACATGGGAAAGTTCTGGAGCCGCTAACAATAAGTCGCAGAAAGAAAAACTTTCACATGTACTTGTTCATGATGTAAGAGAGAATCACATTGGTCACCCTGAGAGTAAGATTGTTGATCAAAGGAGTGAATTTATGTCTGTGACTGAGAGAGAACACAAGTTGTTAACAAATGGCTCTCTCTCAGAAATTAAGGAAATGACTGTAAAATCTCCCTCCAAAAAGGTCTTATATAGGGAATATGTTGTGAAAGAAGGGGAACGGCCGGGTGGATCTCTGGAACAACCTTCCAGGAGGGGTGAGAGCTCACCGGCATCACACATCCCGGTCAGAGCTGCAGAGGGACGCAGAATGCTATCTTCTGATATTCCTGATGGTTTTTGTGAGCAGCCGACATTTCCCCAACATGAACTATCACCAAAGTTGCCCCAATCAAGTATGAGTAAAGAGACAGTTGAGATGCAGCACTTTAATTCTATAGAAGATGAAAAAGTTACCTATTCAGAAATCAGCAAAGTTTCCAAACGACAGAGTTATGTAGGCTTATGCCCTCCTCTCGATGAAACTGAAACCTCTCCCACCAAATCTCCTGATTCCTTAGAGTTTAGCCCAGGAAAGGAATCTCCCTCTAGCGATGTGTTCGACCACAGTCCCCTTGATGGATTGGAAAGAGTTGCTCCACTAGCCCAGACAGAGGGAGGGAAAGACATAAAAACTTTACCTGTTTATGTCAGTTTTGTACAGGTGGGGAAGCAATATGAAAAGGAGATACAGCAAGGAAGTGTAAAAAAGATCATAAGTCAGGAGTGTAAGACAGTACAAGAGACCAGGGGGACCTTTTATACAACTAGACAGCAGAAGCAGCCTCCTTCTCCCCAAGGTAGTCCAGAAGACGACACTCTTGAGCAAGTTTCCTTTCTAGACAGCTCTGGGAAAAGCCCTTTAACCCCAGAAACACCCAGTTCAGAGGAAGTGAGTTATGAATTCACCTCTAAGACACCAGACTCGCTCATAGCTTATATACCAGGCAAACCCAGCCCAATTCCTGAGGTTTCTGAGGAATCTGAGGAGGAGGAGCAGGCCAAGTCAGCCTCCTTAAAGCAGACTACGGTGGAGGAAGCAACTGTGGAGCGTGAAATGCCTACTGATGTGAGCAAAGACTCTAACCAAAGACCCAAAACCAATAGAGTTGCCTATATTGAGTTCCCCCCTCCTCCACCACTGGATGCAGACCAGATGGAACCCGATAAAAAGCATCATTATCTCCCTGAAAGAGAGGTTGACATGATTGAAGTCAGTCTGCAAGATGAACATGACAAGTACCAGCTGGCCGAACCGGTCATCAGAGTGCAGCCGCCTTCTCCAGTTCCTCCTGGGGCAGACATCAGTGATTCGAGCGATGACGAATCCATCTATCAGCCAGTCCCAGTTAAAAAATACACCTTCAAATTAAAGGAAGTAGACGATGAACAAAAAGAAATGACCACATCCAAAACTCCTGCTGACAAGGCTTCCAACCAGAAAGAATTGGAAACTAATGGATCTGGAAAAGATACTGAATTTGGCCTTGGCTTCGACTCACCTCAGAATGAAACTGCACAGAATGGGAACAATGACCAGTCCATCACAGAGTGTTCCATTGCTACCACGGCCGAGTTTTCTCATGACACAGATGCCACAGAGATTGACTCTCTGGATGGCTACGACCTGCAAGATGAAGATGATGGCCTGACAGAGAGTGATTCTAAACTCCCATGTCAAACCATGGAAATTAAGAAAGATGTCTGGAACACAGAGGGCATTCTGAAGCCAGCTGATCGCTCCTTTAGCCAAAGTAAACTTGAAGTTATCGAGGAGGAGGAGGGAAGGGTGGGACCAGACGAAGATAAGCCACCTTCTAAAAGTTCCTCATCTGAAAAGACCCCTGATAAGACTGACCAGAAATCAGGGGCCCAGTTTTTCACTCTAGAAGGCAGACATCCTGACAGATCAGTGTTTCCTGATACTTACTTCAGTTACAAAGTAGATGAAGAATTTGCCACTCCTTTTAAAACAGTAGCTACCAAAGGTCTAGATTTTGATCCCTGGTCTAATAACCGAGGGGATGATGAAGTTTTTGACAGTAAATCACGGGAAGATGAAACTAAGCCATTTGGTCTGGCTGTGGAAGACCGCTCGCCAGCAACAACCCCTGATACAACGCCAGCCAGAACGCCAACTGATGAAAGTACCCCAACTAGTGAGCCTAACCCCTTCCCATTTCATGAAGGGAAAATGTTTGAGATGACTCGCAGTGGTGCAATTGACATGAGCAAGAGGGATTTTGTTGAAGAGAGGCTCCAATTTTTCCAGATTGGTGAGCATACTTCTGAAGGGAAGTCAGGGGACCAGGGGGAAGGGGATAAAAGTATGGTCACTGCCACACCACAGCCACAGTCAGGGGACACCACTGTAGAAACCAATCTAGAGAGAAATGTAGAGGCACCTCCAGTCGAACCCAACCCCAGCATCCCGACCAGCGGAGAGTGTCAGGAAGGCACATCCGGTAGTGGCTCCCTGGAGAAATCGGCAGCAGCCACTAGCACCTCTAAAGTTGACCCCAAGTTGCGCACGCCTATAAAAATGGGAATTTCTGCATCCACCATGACCTTGAAGAAAGAAGGACCTGGAGAAGTGACAGATAAGATAGAAGCTGTGATGACCAGTTGTCAGGGACTAGAGAATGAAACTATAACAATGATTTCAAATACAGCCAATAGCCACATGGGCACTAGGCCCCAAGAAAAACATGATTTCCAGAAAGATAACTTTAATAACAACAACAATTTGGATTCTTCCACTATACAGACAGATAACATTACAAGTAATATAGTTCTGACAGAACATTCTGCACCCACTTGTACCACAGAGAAAGCTAATCCAGTGAAAATCTCATCAGGAAAAAAGACAGGGGTACTGCAAGGACACTGTGTAAGAGATAAGCAGAAAGTTCTTGGAGAGCAGCCAAAGACCAAGGAATCGATAGGGATTAGGCGAAAATCCAAACTTCCCATAAAGGCCACTTCACCAAAAGATATCTGCCCATCAAGTCATATACCAAACATGAAAGTGAGTAAAACGAAGCAGGTCAGTCAATCTGAGAAAACCAAAACCCTTATTTCTTCTTCATGTGTAGATGTAAAGTCCAGAATTCCAGTAAAAGACACACACAGGGATAACGTAGTTAGAAAAGCATGTGCCACACAAAAGCAAGGGCAGCCAGAGAAAGGCAAGGCCAAACAGCTTCCATCCAAGTTGCCAGTAAAGGTAAGATCCACCTGTGTCACCACCACCACCACCACCACCACCACTCCCACTACCACCACCACCACTACCACCACCGCCATAGTAAAAGTTAGGAAGAGTCAGCTTAAGGAAGTATGTAAACATTCCATTGAATATTTTAAGGGAATTAGTGGTGAGACCTTAAAGCTTGTGGACCGCCTCTCTGAAGAAGACAAAAAGATGCAGTCCGAGTTGTCCGATGAGGAAGACAGTACCTCAAGAAACACGTCGTTGTCCGAGACTTCCCGGGGTGGCCAGCCTTCAGTTACCACGAAGTCTGCTAGAGATAAGAAAACAGAGGCAGCACCTTTAAAATCAAAGAGTGAAAAGGCCGGCAGTGGGAAAAGGAGCAGTAGAAGGACTGGTGAGAACGGAGGCAGTCAGGTCTCTCGAGCACTCTTTGCTCACATCCCGGAGAGCGAGCGTAGTTTGTAAACACTTTCCGACTCGTAGACCCTAGTGCATGAACTGTTGTGATTGCCTGTGGAGTGACTTAACCGTAGTTTCTCATTCTGTCACTGTCATCTGTGTGTGCTGTCTATATACTCTTCTTCCTCCCTTTTAACCAAACGACACTGTTAGACAGCTAGGGAAGCATGCTGAAGACATTGGTGTCATTCAAGATGAGCAACTTTTTTTTTAATGTACTAATAATGATACTGTCAAAGTAAAAGCATAGATATTGAGATCCCATCATGGTGTTTTCACCAACACAATGATTCTGTAACTGCTGTCCAGTAGCTAGCTCGTCAGCATGTTCGATTCCATCACATTGAGCATCCATGTAGTCTCACATCTGGCCGGTGCAGGTGATAATCAAGTGAACCATGTGAAAAGAGAAGTGTTCATGTAGGTGACCTAGGACACATGTAAGTGTACAGTGTTAGCATTAGTCTCTCTGTAAAATCCGAGTACTGCTAAAAACAATTTTCCAGTATCGTATCTTTCTTGATGATTATTTTAATTAAGAAATTGTAAATCGTAGGTCCACAGAGTCCATGTGAACGGACAGATATCAGGATGGCAATAGTAGCCGATCACCTGGGACTTAGTTGGACAGGTAAGTGTATATACTCCTGAGTGAGACAAATACAGTTTCTAAATTTCTTTGTCTTTCATAAGAGGTTCATTATATAAAACAGAAATAAGCAACAAGGAAAAAAACAACAAACATTTTTGTCATCCATAATTCTATCAACCCAGAGATAATTACTGATAATACCTTCTATATTGTGTTTTTCAAATCCTTTTCAATGCCCATACACTCAAGAACAGAAATTTAAATCTCACTTTACCTTAAATGTAGGTACTTTCTTCACACCACCATTTCTGGTAATATTAGGTAACATATTACCTAGTAGTAAATGTAAAGAAAAAACTGTGTAAGAAAAACACAGTTAAGCCCTATGATTTTTAAATAATCCAAAATTTTAACATGGTTTATACCTGTAGGCAGCTCTCTTAAGCAACAGTTCAATTAATCCATGCCTCAGTTTCACAAATTTTAATTATTTGTGAGGTCGTCTTCACACTTCTTTATGATCTACACATGTTTTCTGTATGTTCATTTACCTGATACTTTTTTTCCTTTTAAGTGGACTTACTTTTATGCCCAAAGATTTATTTCAAAGGAAATCTTATATCACTCTGCGAAAGGAAGACAAGGATCATCTTCAATAACTACATACACAAGAAAACAAGGGAATGACAGGAAGCTTAAAATTTGAATTATAATTTTTTAAAGCACAATACACCTGTATACATCTCTTCAACCTACAAAAATAGTTGAGTTCAGTAAAACAAATGAAACCGTGTATGACCAGTGTGTGGAAAAGGAATATTTAGCTTGGTTTCACTTCATTAAAGATGAAGATAAAATTCTGTGTCACCTGGACAATTCTGCTTTGTAGTTTTGATGTTAAATGGGCCCCCCAAATCCTCCTCACATGAATCAGAAAAATTTTAAGTTTTGTAGGTTGAGTGTATTTTTTTTAACACACAACAACAACAACATAATAGCTTAAAATGGAAATGTTAGCCATTGTCACATCTAAGTCATCTTGTATACCCTCAGCGATATTCTGTAGTCAGGGAAGCAATTATCTACATGCTATTAAGATGGAGAATATGAAACCAGGTAATGGCAAACAAGGTCAGCTACATTTTCTTCCTTTAAATGTCCTAAGTCCTACCCTCACCCCAACTTAATAAACCTTCCTGCCCCCTTCCACCCAGCCCTGCTCCCAGTCCCACTGCTAAACAACCAAGAGCCGAGTGGTCCTCTGAAAAGACAGGTGGTCTGCGCAACCCTTGGAAGTTATTGTGACTTCATAGCAATTTGTTATGTATAAATATTTGCTAACATAAAATTGATAATAATTATATTTTAACACTGGATATTGTAATCTAAAAATATACTGGAGCAAATGTTGATTTTGCAGTATTCTATGCCCCTAACAATTACATTATTTGCCTTAGACAAATCGAGTCCTTAGTCTATCAGGGTACATTTCGGGAGAAGATGTGACATAAAGCCATAAAATTGTAAAATTCTTAGTGGCAGTGTGTCTTTGCTCTTCACTGGGTCACTAGACAAAGGATACTGTTGGGTCAAAAGGGCTTGTTGGACAGTAAGGAGTATTGTTTCTTAAAGTACAAAAGATTTGAAAACTTAAAACTTAAATTTAACTTTTGTAATTTGAATTACTATATGCTCAATGAATATTATTAGGAAAATTATCATGTAGAAGGGCAAAATTTAATTCTGTCCTTCAGAACCACGATTAATGTCTCAATGTACTTTGATTTTTGTATAAAAACTTTTAAAATGTTATATACACAATGTAACTTTTTGTTCTTTTATTTGTGATTACTGAGTTTCTACAAAATTACATATTCTATGGTCTTGATTTTAATGGATAACTAAGATCCAATAGACATACTTTATAATGGTGTTTTTTGTACTTTGGGTCACAGTGTACCAGAGAGTCATGAAATCAATACATACTTTGGTTTTGCCTTTAATAGAATAGAATGATGGGGGGGGGGGGGGGGTNGGTGGGGGGGGGGGGGGGATGTGTGTATATTATGTGTGTCAAGGCTAAGTTTTGCTCCTTAAAGATCTGGTTTCATTTATATAAACATCATGATATACAATGTATTTCTTCTAACAGTAAGCCATGATCAAAACAGTTGGCAAACCACTGTATTAACATAATTAACTCTTCTTTTGTTCAATACTTGGGTTGTTTTCAGTTTTTTAATGGTGCAAGCCTAAGATGAACATTCATGTGTATAAATCATTGTGTCCACCTCAATATATCAGCACAATAGATTTCCAGAAGTGAAATCACTTGACCAAAGGACCTGGACTTTTTTGAGCCTCTGAATGCATTTTGCCAAATGCTAGAAATATTTAAGCAGGGTAAAATCTTGAGCAATTCCCTTTCCATGGGAGGAATTTTTTCCCATTTATTTCTATAATCAACATAATACATACCTGAGAAACTTTTTTAATGTACAAGAAATATATAGTGAAAAGTAAGGCTCCTTCTCATCTTTGGCTCCTAGTTTCCTTCTGTCAAGGCAGCTACTAGTGCTCACACCTGTCTTCCCAAAGACATTCTCTGATTAACAAGGTTGAGCATACGGGTATAGACATTGAGGTGGACACAAAGCTATCTCCCTTTTATTTGCTATACAAGTGACACCATAGCATAGACAACGATCTGGTCTGGAGTCATCATTTAACCTCCCAAGTGGAATTCCTAAAGTCATGTTACCAGTATCTCTGGTGCCATATTTATGAGTTGTGTATCCCTACCCATCTAATGTAAGATTTATGCAAATTGCAAAGAATAATTTGGATGAATTAAAAGAATCCAGCAAAATCTTTTTTGTACAGATCAAGAATTCTTTATAAAATAATCTCTCAAGAGGGAATCTAACTGTAACTAAGCAATTACCTCCAGAGAGTTAAGTCACAGCCTGTGTGTGATCACCACTTCCTGTAAAGTGAAGCATATAAAGATCAAGGCTGGACTGGGTTTGACTATAAAATTCCTTTCTTTTTTTGTGTGGCAGTTGAACATTACTTTTATGAAACGTGCGATAAAAGTAGAATGTGAAATCTTAGTAACTCTTTTTCTTTTCTACAGAACTGGCAAGGGAACTGAATTTTTCAGTGGATGAAATCAATCAAATACGTGTGGAAAATCCAAATTCTTTAATTTCTCAAAGCTTCATGTTATTAAAAAAATGGGTTACCAGAGACGGAAAAAATGCTACAAGTATGCTGAAATTATATTACTTTAACTTTCACAACTGCATATATCCAATGTTTTAGATAAGGCTACTGTTAAGAAACCAGAGTAATCATAAAGTAATAGCAAGTCTTTTGAAGTTATACTTGTTTAATTTTAGCACTAATATTCCAAACATCTGTCTTTGGGAAGGTTTTTAAGAAAGCAAATAGTAGAGAATTTTTTTTTTTTTGCATTTTGTGTTTAGTTCTCTCTGTGACCATCAAAAATGAAAACATCATTCTAGCTGTTAAATCGTGGGGTAGTAGTCAGAAGCACTCAGAGGCTACAGCTGTGGCTGGGGACAGATGCACAGGGAGAGGAAGAAAGTATAGGATGAAATCATTGAATCATTCAGCTTCATATGTGCTGGCAAAGACTTTTCTAATATTTTTAGATTTGGTTTTATTTAGTTTTGCTGGGGCGGTGGGAGGGATGGTGCCATCCTGTGACCAGTGCCAACCCACGACAATGGGAAGTAAGTTACTGTGGGTTTGCCAGGGTCAACCTGACCTCAGTAAGCCTTTAAAATGCTAAGCATCAAATATGAGGGTGATCTATCCTGACAGCCTGAAAGGAGAGGAACATGTTTAAAATTTTATTAGATCCTCTTGTAACTAAAAGGAGTTTAGCTATTTTGAGGCCCATCTGCTTGACATCTTATGGTGGAATGAATATTGCTGTCATCACACACAGCTTCATGAAAGTGATTCTTGAGACCCTAACATGACTTCCCTGTAATGACGGGCTTTCTGAGCCCTCTGATATGGCAGAGCTCAGTCAGGAGGAGCTGAATAAACTTTAGGCAGGTCGAGAAAGCTGTGCCTTTGTGTGGATTTTGTAGTGACTGGAAGAAAATCACTTAATCGGGTTTTCAACCCTCTTTTCTCCTTTTTCAGCTGATGCCTTAACTTCAGTCTTGACAAAAATTAATCGAATAGATATAGTGACTCTGCTAGAAGGACCGATATTTGATTATGGAAATATTTCAGGCACCAGGAGTTTTGCAGATGAGAACAATGTTTTCCATGACCCTGTTGATGGTAATTGAATTTAGCGTTCATATTTATTTAATCATTTGATAAAATTTGAAAGCGTGGAGGACACGGCAGCCACTTAAAACCAACTAAATTGTGATTTGCTTGACTTCATTTCTCATTTTCACAGCATTTTCTGTCAGACCCTGGAAATTAACACTCTGATAGAACAAACTTGATAAATGTCTGTTACATAAAATACAAATAATGAGATAGAAAAACAGAAGTTAAGTGTTGGTTATTCAACATTTGGTATTTCAAGATTTTTTACATGAACAAGTGGAATAGAGAATGCATTGTGTTTGTCATTTTCATACTGACCTAAAAAACTAGTGAATTCTTTTATTCATATATTGGTAAGACCAAATTGTGAGCTATTTTTTACCAAATAACCAAGGTACTGGGTCAAGTTTAAGCATAGAGTATACAAATTGTTCAATAAAATGGTGAATTCCTGTTGGGAGACCAAATATTTAAGCATGTACTGAAAAAGTCTAACGCATCACTCAAAAACATGTTTTACTTATTTAGCATTATTTTAACTTCATATGCTTCCATTTATTGTTTGGAAAAACTATGCCTGATATATAAAAGTCGGTGTCATTTCTCACTCAACGAACACAGATGTCACTAATAACATAATTCATTTTTTAATTCGCTTAATTTGTACAATATTGTCATTTTTCCTTCAATTTCCTATGTTAATTTGGGTATTTTTTCATCAAAGTATTAGGCAAAGGAAAATATCTTGTTATGTTTTTCAAGGTGTTTGTCTTCCTTTACAAATGGAAGTTTCTTCTGATAATGAATTTTGAGTAAAAAATGATGATGGTATGAAGGAAGGAAGAAGAGCTAGGAATATTTTTCTATTGCCCTAAGTTTTGAAAATTATGGCATTTCCCCATTTTTAAACTGGCAAAGTTAGTCTGACAAGAGTCAGTAACCTCTAGTTCTACAGATGTTATATGGCAAACATGGCAAATTCTTAAAAAGTTTCTGCTTACTAACATTAAAGCCAACAGAAAATTTAAAGTATATCTTATTATCCACATAACGTAAACACAATGGGCAATAATGTCTAAAGTGGTTTCTTTATAAGCTTATAAATACCATACAATTGTGATAGGATGCCTGGGTGGCTCAGTCCGTTAAGCATCCGACTCTTGATCTCAGCTCAGGTCTTGAACTCAGGGTCATGAGTTTGAGCCCTTCATTGGTCTCCATTCTGGATGTGAAGCTTACTTAAATACATACATACATACATGTATAGCATAGAACCTTGGAAAGAAAGCTTTCTTCAAGGCCTTATCTTATATGTGAGACTATATAGTGATAACCAATCTCTTTGTACACTAATGATAGACCATCATATCAAATCTGTATTATTGCCAAATTATAGTTTATGGAATCTTTTAATATTCTTTTTTGGGAAAATTTTTTAAGAAAACTAACAAGCAAAAAAAAAAAAAGAAAAGAACTAATAAGCATAATAACCCGAAAATAATGGAAATAGTCAATAGAATTGAAAGCTTTGTTTATATGTAACATTTTAAAATCAGAATAGCATGAAATAAAATCCCAAGGGCTTTTTGTGGCTACATCTTAATATTTTATATTTTCTTTTTAAAAAATTCATAGGGAAATCTAGGAATATGTATATGAAGTAAATTTCACTTGTGCAGATTATGAACCTCAGTTAATGTCAGCTAACTTTTCAACAAGATTCTGGCTAATAGGTGACTATACTTACCTACAGCAATTTGAATTTAGCACAGAAGCTAAGTTGGTATTTGTTACGGACTGATGGGAAAATTAGGCTTTAGTTTTGTAGACCATTAATTCAGAAAGTGTGCTTGGTTGCCTTTTTTTCCTGTCTCTCCTCTTTCTGGAACTTTTATGAAGCCTCCTTTCCTCACCATGACCAGACTATTGTTCACTTCTCTCTCTGCTGAAGGAGAAAAAAGTCCCCTTTGTCCCCACAGTGAAGGTTAAAACAAGGGAACTGCTCCCTACCTCCCCTGTGAGCAGGCTGGTGTTTCACAGTATTGTTGTGAATATTCAGAGAGCTCTCTGCAAATGGCTTTCTTCCTGTCTCTGTTGTGTATCATTTCTTTTTTCACTTTGAGTTGTGATTCTGAGTGGACGCCATCACCAAAGTCACTAAGACCTCCATGTACACCACAAGTCTTTCATCTCTGTCACATTACAACACCTGAACACTTTCCTTGGAGTCTTTTCTACTTTATCTGCTTCTCAAATCCTTTTCCTAACATCTTTTTAGATTTTTTTCCCAGTGCTACTGCTCTAAAGTCTAATAATAATTTCTTTACAAAGATTAAACTTATTTTTCTTTTCTGTAAATTTCATATGGAAAAAATAAGAATTAGAGTTGGGTAGCATTGCTCCTTTGTAAAGCTCTTCAAATAAGTTATAAGTAATTAATTATAACAATTGTGGCTTGCTGTATGCAGTCCACCACCATATGGATTTTGCATGTTGTAAGTAGAATGATAATAAATTTGGCCATGGAATAAATGTATCTTCTATAATGACAGCTAACTTTTTATTGGATTGAATTAGTCTGTATATTGAAGTTACTGTATTAAAATTATCAGTCGATAGAAACCATTTATATCTTAATTAGTTTTCTGTTTTATTATAGTTTGCACTAGTCTTTTATTTCATTGTATTACATTTAATTGAACTAAACCAATAAATTTATGAACATTATTCTGTAACTCATCATACATTTTCATACCTGATATAATTTAATTCATTCCATGTGTTTTGTTTGATGTATTCTAATTCATTCCAGTCAGTCCAAATGTACTGTCTTCCGTAGGTTATCCTTCCCTTCAAGTGGAACTGGAAACTCCCACAGGGTTGCACTACACACCACCCACCCCTTTCCAGCAAGATGATTATTTTAGTGATATCTCTAGCATAGAGTCTCCCCTTAGAACCCCCAGTAGACTGAGTGATGGGCTAGTGCCTTCCCAGGGGAACATAGAGCATTCAGCAGATGGACCTCCAGTCGTAACTGCAGAAGACACTTCATTAGAAGACAGCAAACTCGAAGACTCAATACCTTTAACAGAAATGCCTGATGCAGTGGATGTAGATGAGAGCCAGTTGGCGAATGTATATCTGAGTGAGTATCCTCAATACCTCGGAAGTATGGCTGGGGTCCCAAAAGATGTTAAACCAGCAGAGCCACTGAAACAGACTAGTAAAGTAAGAGTAAGCTCTGAGCAGCAAGAGAAAGGAAAATCTGGTCCTGATGAGGAGATGACGGAAGAAAAACTCAGATCTCTATTTGAGGACATTCAACTTGAAGAAGGAGTAGAGTCTGAGGAGATGACAGAAGAAAAAGTACAGGCTATTCTTAAACGTGTTCAGCAAGCAGAACTGGAAATGTCTTCAATTGCAGGTTGGCAGAACGAGACATCAGGTGGAAACCTAGAGTCCCATGCTCAAGCTCGAAGACTAACCGGTGGGTTACTAGAAAGACTGGATGACAGGTAAGACTCCATTTTAGAGAAAAGGAAAGCAAAACACAGGTTACATGTTAATTGCTTTAAATACCTGCTTTTTAGCACTTACTCTTTTGCTAAATTACCATTCCAGTTTGGGGATAAATACCTGCTTTAAAGGCTGGTTAATTCTGCTAATCTGGAGAGGGAAGCTTACCTGAAACTCTGTTGAATTCTTAAAATTATTGATAGTCTGAAGCAAAATACAAAAAGTTTTACATGCATGCTAAAGTTGTCTATGTTTACTTTAGAACACTACTCTTTTCTAGTTTGTGATTTGTTTGATTTTTTTTTCATGAAGCTAGTAATTAATATGCTTTCAAAATAACATGCTAAATAAAACTCCATGTCTTTGAGAAATATAAACATTTCTATTCTTTTCTGACTTCAAGCTTCAAAATTCTTATGTAATTCTTCACTCCAAATAATATTGCCATGATAGAAATTTGATTATAACCAAAATAATTCCCTACTCATGAACCTGGGTCTTTTTTATACCAGACTTCCTCTAGAAAGGTGAGAGTATATTGTCCTTCAGACATTGGTTCGAGTCCCACCAGGTTTGCATTTTGGGACTCTGGATGAATTTCTAAGCTCTAAGAACATCACTTTAATTGGCTATAAGGGGCAACTGGGTGGCTCAGTCAGTTAAGCATCCAACTTCAGCCCAGGTCATGATCTCATGGTTTGTGGTTTGAGCCCTGCATCGGGCTCTTTGCTGGCAGTTAGCTCAGAGCCTGGAGCCTGCTTCATATTCTGTATCTCCCTCTCTCTCTGACCCTCCCCTGCTCATGCTGTCTCTCTCTCTCTCTCTCAAAAATAAATAAAACATTTTAAAATTTTTTTAATAAAAATAAATAAATAAATAATTGGCTTTAAAAATAGGAATACTACCACTTTCCTTGCACAGGTTTACAGATTGAAGAAGGAAGCCTATAGAATGGCTACCAAATGACTGCTACAAATAGTCTGTCAGTAATAGTTGGCATTCTTTTTATTTATGTATACAGCAGACTGAACTATAATTTACTTCATTGGCAACTAGTGATAACTTGAGGTGTTTGTGCATTCAACTTAAGTTTATTTCATAACCATGTTTAATATTTTCATACAGCTGATAAAACTTCTTACTCAGTAAAAATTCCCAAAGAGGGAGCTTATAACATTTTGCAAAAAAACAAGTTTACGGAATTCCTTTTGAAGAATAAGACCAAAGAATTCTGTGCTCACCCTACCAAAAAGACTGCTGCAAAGACAATAGTACTAGTTTTGATATCTGTGTTCTAATATAGTCACATTAATTTATAGTTGCATAGCAGGAAATAGATACAGTTACATTATAACATCTTCACAGTGTGCTGGGATATATGGAAGAGGCTGTGCAATGGATAGGTGTTTATATATATATATATATATAAAATCAGAATTTGATTCATAAGAATTCACATGTACTTACAGACATGTACATATATATATACAATACAGAACATTGTGCTACGTATTGCCTTCAGAATTCTTTAGGTAATAAGCAAAGACTCTAAAAACAATGCACAAGCTAGAAAATAAAATCCATACTGGATACCAGTAAATATTAGAAATCACTTTAAAAGAAAGTGTTGAGAAAAAAAAAGATCTGTAATAGTTTGTTGAAAGGAAAATAGTCCTTCCAGGAGTAAAAGCAGCAGGTGACAACAACACCCTGCTCACCAGCGGGAGGCAGCGCAGGTCAGGAGCCAAGAAAGATGAGACCCAAGCAAGACTACTGTGGTTTGCAAAGGTGTGCTGGCAGGACTCACAATTGGAAACCCAGAGACTGGAACGTGGAGTCCTTGGGGGATGCCAGGGCTCTCAGAGAATGCATTGTGTTCTCTGCCAGCAGCTCTTCCACTGGCAGTATAAGAGCTTTTTGAGATCTCTTTCTCCTTTACATTGGTGATTCTGGATCTCTGGGTGTGCCCATGAGCCTCTTGGGGTGACTTTCTAAGATCTCAAATCCAAGTATCTGTCACAGTGCAATTAAACAAGATAAAACAAAAACAAGTACGGCATAGCTAGGCAGGTTGGGAATTGGAGTGGGGGATGGGGAGCTGAGGCCATGTGTAGCACCTTGTCACCCCCAAATTCAACCCCATGAGAGACCCTCACAGTTTGAAATCCAGTGACCAGATTTTTCATGTCTTTCTGTTTCATTCCTTCAAAAGTGGTGTAAAACATGGTGGTTAAAAATTTAGAGCTTCTGAAGCCCAGTTTCAGCCATGTATTGCCATTGTAAATGTCCACATACTCTCTTTTGCAGCCCTGATCAGTGTCGAGATTCCATTACCTCATATCTCAAAGGAGAACCTGGAAAATTTGAAGCAAATGGGAGCCACACAGAAGTCACTCTAGAAGCAAAGACAAAATCTTACCTTCCAGAATCCCAAAATGATGTAGGGAAACAGAGCACTAAGGAAACTCTGAAACCAAAAGTCCATGGATCTGGTCGTGTTGAGGAACCAGCATCATCATTAGCAGCCTATCAGAAAGCTCTAGAAGAAACCAGCAAGTTTGTAATAGAAGAGCCTAAACCCTGTGTGCCTCTCAGTATGAAAAAGATGAGTAGGACTTCCCCTGCAGATGGCAAGCCAAGGCTTAACCTGCATGAAGAAGAGGGGTCCAGTGGGTCTGAGCAAAAGGTATGCCATCTAGTTATCTGGTACACTGTCATTTAAACCAAAAGTCCTGATGCTTCACTTTGTTGGATTAATCTTGTAACACTGGGCCCAAGGTTCTTTATGATTTTCCTGTTGTAACACTAATGGCGGAGATGAAGAAAGTGCTAGGTGGAACATATGCTGTTGGATTACACTTTCAGTCACTGAGAAGGAAAAAGTAATGAGCATCACTTCAGCCATTTTTCAGGAGGAAGGAGAACTATAGAGATGTTATGCTTAAGGTCCAATGTTAATTGGTCTGGTATTTAGGTTTCCTAACTCCCAACCCAATCTTCTTTCTCATGGAAGGAGGATACTTTTTCAGACCTTTTCTGGTGTTTATGCATAATTTAAAGAGTTTATAGCATGTGATCCACCTAAGAGCTCTACCCTATAAGATCTGGTGTCTGAAAGTGCATCTTAGAAATTGGAGAAACATAGTGCCTAAGCCTAAAATGAGGTGGGTATATACCATGGTGGGTTGACCACATTTAGCAGTTGGAATTTAGAGGTCTCGTTTTAATCATTTTTATGTCTAAGTTGATGATTATCTTAATATTCATTTTTAAAAATTTGAAAACCTTACTGTCAGAGAATTACTTGCACTCTGTGCTCCATGTCCTTGTTCCATCTAATACATTTTTATTTGTTCTTTGAGGTTTATCCTTTTTAGATATTAAAAACTTAAAAACTCTGGAACTGAAATTATAGATGGATTAGCTCTATTTCCTGCATTTTTTTACTGCTTTTTGCTCTCTCCATTGTTGTGTCTTTTCCTGAACTGCGCAGTTGGTGTAGACTGAGACATGGGCATCTTTGGAACAGTAGCACCTGCAATTTTCCATAAAACATCAGGTTGGCTTAAGATCTACTGCAGAGTTTTAGGTAGGACCAAAAAAAGTCTTTTGTAAAATAGTGAGTCCATAATTAACTCCTGATTTAGATAAAACCTTGAATAGCAAACTCCCAGTCACTCAGGAGCTGATTATCACCTTATCAACTAATATCGTTTCCTTTTCCCTTCCGCAGGCTCTCTTTTGACCATTTTCCTGAGTGTTAGGAGGGAAAGTTAGGGGAAGTAAAATGGCCAGGACTTCCTTTCACTTCCTAGCAAATGGGTTTTCAATATTGATTTCTTTTAGTTCATTCCGGTATATTTAAGCAGTATGACCTTGGATGTTCGCTTTTAAGATGAGTCCACAAAACAGAGAAAGAAGCAACAACATAGTGATGTCTTAACTATGAAAGTTTACTCTATAAAGCCTATAAAAAATCTATAGAGAAGGTCTGAAATCAAATGATCATATAAATGTAAATAAGTACTTCTGTATATGTGCACATGCAAACACATTGGCCATTGGGGAACCAGGGAGAGGGCAAAAGAGGGTTTAAAAATGAAAGCCTTAACCCTGAATGGAAACTCAGCTGAGTTCATCAGTACTGGAACATAATTACTATTAGAAAATGTCTTCAAGATTTCTTATAAGTGACTTTGTGCTTTTGGGATTGGTCACTGGTCCTGCTCTAATGCCTGAAGTGTTCATGAGCATACAATTTTTAGTGGAGTTAGAGTTTCTGGGAGCTATGAACCTGACCTTACAAGAAATCCAAAAATATTCAGGACGTGCCCTTTGTGGCTAGACCATAGTGCATTAGCAACCAACTAGGTCATCTGATGTATGATCTCAGAAAACAGCCCCCTTTTTGTCCCCTAAAAAATCAGGTCAAAAGTCCGGGTGCGGCTCTTACACGGATGACTGTCTGCTGTTACAAGGTAAACTTCTGCTATTTTCCACCTCTTTCAAAGCAGTGACCCATGGCAGGAAGTACTGAGAAAATTGTTTGGTCTCCTTGTTACCTTCTTTGCCAATTCTAGAAAATTCTTTATAGGGAATCCTGATTATGATTCTACTACCATCTTCTCTCTACCCTCCACCTTCAGATTAGCAGGGAGAATGTAGAAACAAAACATCAGCCAAATGGCCCCTTTTTATTTTTATAATTATGTTAATTATAACATAATTGACATCTAGGCTTGGTAGTATTTGCATTAATGTATGTTCTGCTTTTTAATTACCCAAGTTAAAATCTTCCCCAGTTTATGATTATTTATGAACAATTCCAATTGAATTTTTCCCTTTCACCTCATCCAATCTATTGATCTCTGAATGCAGATTAGAAATTCTTTTTTTTTTTTTTTTTTCAAAACATGCACTCCTCTTCCCTTTTTCTGCTTCTTTGAGCCATTTTAGGACCTCCTTTCACAATACTTGGATCCTTTTAAGTTTTCTGAATTTACAGTCTTTTATAAAAAAATCAAATTTCATAAGGAACTTAGCAGCCAATATATCTTTGCAGGGAAAAAGAAACTTGAAAACTCTTTACTTTTGACACCATGTTATTCACTAGGGTATTTTGTTCAAATGAAATTTCTTACAAAGTCAAGATTGATATTACTTTAATATTTCAAAATATTTCTTAAGTATACCTTTGGTGGAAAATGGCCTACTTTGCTATCTATTTGACAAACATTCCATAAATCACTTTAGCTAACACACCTCCTATAAAAATTTTACTTTTTTCACCCTGTTTATACCAACACTGCCATTGATTTTTCCAATTTTTCCAGAAACTGTAGTTTCTGTCTCTGGAACTATCAGATTAGGGACAACTGACAAACTTAGAAAATAAAATAGAATTATTATCAGAATTCCACCATTAAAATTTAGGAATAAAACATTTGGTAAATACCCTTCACCTTGGCATTGAAGTAGAAACCAAAGGTATTTTTACTTTTGAGTTATGAACTATGTGGTAATTCTTTATTCTCATTGCCTAAAAATTAATATTTGTGCAATCACCATATTCTTGTCTGTCAGGTGTTTTTTCTGTCCTAATTGCATATCAATTCTTTAATTTTTTTTAAGATTTATTTTTGAGAGAGAGACAGAGAGAGAAAGCGTGAGCAGGGGATGGGCAGAGAGGGAGACGCAGAATCTGAGGCAGGCTCCAGGCTCTGATTTATCAACACGGAGCCTGACTCAGGGCTTGAACTCACAGGCCACGAGATCATGACCTGAGCCGAAGTCGGACACTTAACTGACTGCGGCACCCAGGCGCCACTTTTTAAAATTTTTTTTTTCATATCAGTTCTTTAAAGTAAGACTCCAAGCTTACACGTTTTGCATTATTCCTTCATTCATTTGCATAGCCTCTTACTGAGTACCAGTTGCATGTTAGGTGCCAATTACACTGCTAACAATCCCTGATATAAATGTATGTAGCAAATTATACTGACATAAATTCTTTACTTTTTTATAAAGTTCAAATAGCTTTTGATAAAGTTGTCAAATCTGACCAAAATCTCATAAAAATCAGACATACTATACCTCTTTATGTAATGAAAGTTCAAATGAATGTAGATTTAAAACTATTTTTAGGGGCGCCTGGGTGGCTTAGTCGGTTAAGCGTCCGACTTTCGCTTAGGTCATGATCTCGCGGTTCGTGGGTTCGAGCCCCGCGTCGGGCTCTGTGCTGACTGCCAGCTCAGAGCCTGGAGCCTGTTTCAGTCTGTGACTCCCTCTCTCTCTGACCCTCCCCAGCTCACGCTGTCTCTCTCTCTCTCTCCTAGAAAAAAAAAAAAAAAAACTATTTTAAAATAAATATTAATTTTTCTTCAGACTAGTAATTAGTAGCATGTAGTTTCTGATGCCAAGATGTCTCTTATTATTATTTTTATTATTTAATTACACTGATCTTTACCATTTATATGCACATATAACATATGCATTACTACATGCACACGCATACTGTATACATACATACACAGAGGAATTTCGTATACATACATACACAGAGGAATTTCATTTAGAATCCTGCTCAAAATTTTCTTTCACTTAAACTTTTTTAAAGATTCTCACAAATACATATTATGATTCTCATTAGCAGGGAAAACCAGCAAGTGAAAGTAATTCTTTTTTGATTTCCCTTCTCAGAATGTCTTTTATTTTAAATGTGATGGTAAAATTATTATACTAAAAAATGCATTTATCAGGACTTGAAAGACAGTGAGAGTGATTCGAGCTCAGAGGAAGAACGGAGAGTCACTACCCGAGTTATTCGCCGGCGTTTGATTATAAAGGTATCCTGTAGCCGGATCGTGATGGGGCATCGCTATGTGATTAGAAAGTCCTTCCTTGTGGCCTTGAAAATTCAGCATGCCTGATAACTAAGTGGCTCTGTATGTTTCTTTGCATATTTGAAAGCTTGTAAGAACACCCAGCAGCAAGGAAAAGGTTGTGTCGCATGGTAGTGAGTATTCTGTCAAAGCCTGTGCTTGACATGTAACAGCTATAATTTTGTCTGGGAATTCTTGGCATTTGTATCCTGCTTTCCCTGAAAGTGTTATATGTGAACAAAGATTTTTATCTTGGTTCATATCAAATGAAATGTTTCAGTTGAAACCTCCAAGGCCATAGTGAGATATGAGGTCAGGTCAAGAAGGAGAGTGAAGTAATTAAAAGCCTCCTTCCTCAACCTCAAATTCCTACTGCCTGAACAGATCTTAAGTCAAAACGAGTTCTTTATCACCAACCAGTGGCTGAGAATTTGGAGTCATAGCCTGGCATGGATATGTGTGACATAAACAAAATTGGGCAAAACCTTCTGAAAAAGGCTTTTGACTTAAATAACATTCAGAAAATCAGTCTGTCTTTTTATGTATAGGAAGCAGTTTTTACTGGAAGTGAAAAATAAAATTCTCCCCCTGCTACAGCACAGTTGAACACTATGAATTAACTTTCATTTCCTCCACAAAGGCCTTTTGAAGCATTGACTTTATGCATGGTAAGGTCCAGCACAACGCTTTTCACAGCCTGTGCTTGTCTTCATTACTCTGTCTTTAGAGGGAGATTTCTTGAAGTTAGAATAATTGACTGCAGAAACTAGGAAGCCATTTTCAACATATAGGGCTTTGAAGGTGGTCCAGATAACTTGAGGCTCCTTGGTTGACAGCTCTGGAGAAGAAGGAAGGAAGGGAAATATGTATTGAAAACCATTTATCAAATTTATCCTCCCTTTCCAAAGTGTCAGGAGACCCAGCAGAGAGCAGAGAAGTTGGCTTAGGTATCTAAAACTTTTTAATCCTGCTGCTTGTACTTTCCATGTAGATCAGATGAAAGAAGAGGAGAAAATCTGCCAAATCTGCTCTAGTATAGTTTTTCTAAGACTCTGGAATCATTAGAGAAGAAAATAAGTCTTTGTCTAACTAAATCTTAAACTATGTGCAATCAATCTTGAGCTCAATAGACAGCTGTCAAAAAAAAAAAAAAGCATGAATCACTTCTTTGAAAATTCCATATAGGCAAGCCAAATTACTTATGAGGGTCCAGTGTATCCAGCATATTTGCAAGTATTCAGCCTGCCATCCATAGAATCCTCATAATCAGTCACCTCCCACATGTTCCCTGGGATTAGGGGAAAGAAATAACAAAGGTTTTCTGAAGGAGTGAAAGCCATAGTCTTTGCTCAGGAAGGCTTTGCTCTTCCCAGAATCAGTGTCTTTAAGAAATGATATTTTAAAGTGAAATGTCCTAAAAAAGCACACCAGACATACTGTCTTGTAACTTGCTTTTTATTTGAATATATGACATACTCATGTCATATCCAAATCCACCTCACTCCTCATAAGCTGCTCATTATATAAGTTGACTCTCCTGTGTATAGGACAGAAGAAAATAAACATAATCCTGAAAAAAAAAAAAAAAAGAAGAGGGAGAAGATAAAGAAGTTTTACTCTGAAGAATACAAAAACAAAATAATAGAAACACAAAACCCATCAAATCAATAAGGGTTATTTTGCTTGGTCTTCTAGAATTCTAGACATGCATTAGCAAGCTAGCTTTTAAGTAATTTTGTTAGAGTGTGTTATTTATATATTTGATCGTAATATAAAATTAATTATGTGTAATATATAAACATTTTTATTAAGGGCTTAACTTTAAAAGACTAAATTACATTATGCTGGCTTCATAAAACAGAGGAGTCTATGTTCTCTTCAAATCCCCTCTTGAAGTTTAATTTTAGGGAGGTTGAGTAGAATGATCAGAGCATGGGTTTTATAACTGGGGAGTGCATTGTATAAACAATAAAGTCACTCAAACAAACTTGGAGAACTAAACCCTAAAAAATAGCTATAATTATAATAGAAACTATAGGTATAATAAAAATCTTCATAAATTACATAGAATTTGTAGAATCTTTCTGATTACTCTTTTTCTGTTCAGAGTTTTGGGGGTTAGAAAGGATCACACTTCTGTTGCTTTTCTCTTCACTCCATATGTTGGTATCTTTCTGAGATAAAAGAGCTGGAAAGTGCTGTCGTATACAGTAACTGTGATATGGGAGCCACATCTGTCAAAAACATGTAAGAAAACATTAGGATGGAAAGGGATCATTGATACTAAAATCACTTATTTTCCAAGATGACAAAACCAAGGGATTGGAGAGCAGTCAGTTTAGCCCAAATCACACAGCAGCACAGTAGCACTTCTGGAAGCCCCCAGCCCTGAACCTAATCTTGAGCCCTCCAGTGCGGCACCTTCTACCTGCTTTTTCCACACTACTGTGTTCTCCAAAATAAATTAAAAAAAAGACTAACTTGGGGCGCCTGGGTGGCTTAGTCGGTTAAGCGTCCGACTTCTGCTTAGGTCATGATCTCACGGTTCGTGGGTTCGAGCCCCGCGTCAGGCTCTGTGCTGACTGCCAGCTCAGAGCCTGGAGCCTGTTTCAGTCTGTGACTCCCTCTCTCTCTGACCTTCCCCTGCTCACACTGTCTCTCTCTCTCTCTCCTAGAAATAAATAAAACATAAAAAAAAAAAGAGAGAGAGACTAACTTCTCCTAGACCTAATTAGACACTTGGCTATTTAGACTTTTCCGGCAGCCTGGAAGAGAGCAGCAATCGGCTGTCTCTCCTGGAAATTATCTGATGAGACTGGAATGCTGAGAATTTGGCCTGTTTCATGGAGGTTGTCCAGCATTGGGCTGAACTAGCATATTTATGCTGTTTGCCATAGTGATCCCTCTAACACTTAGGATCTCGGAGTTGAAAACTGTTGTGGGGTTGTTCCATCCCTCTCGGGACTAACTGTGGCTGCACAGTACCCACACAAGCAATAGGTGTGCTCAAGATTTTGTTACAAGTCTGGGTGAATCCATCTTCTTAGCCATTGAATTTGTACAACTGATGGGGTGAAAGTATAATTTTACAGATTTGTCTCTGTAATGTCATATGCAGGTTCATTTTTTTATGAAGTTCTTTTATTTTACATGTACTATATTCCAGTCTCTAAGGAATGAGCCCAATGAACAAACTCTTCCAATCGTGTGAGGATTTTTAGATTTTTTAAGCATATTCATTTATTTCTATATAATTTGATAATATCACAGTTATTTCAAAGGCTTAGAAGCAGTTTAAGTAAATTAACCAGTCCTATGGGCTTGTTTATTTGCTTAGCAAAGAGAGTGATTACAGAGGTAAAAACTTTAATTCACAGTCAAACCTGTGAAGTTTAGTAGGATTCAAATAACTGAATTTTTATTGTATAGTTCAACTGTATTTTTATTTCTACTTTTGAACTTTTTCACTAACTTCTGAATTAAGAATTTATATATATGTTTTCCCCAAATCAGGCAATTCAAAAGTATGTAAAGTTTGGTTTACTCATTCCATTTCCCATAGGTAACCACTTTTCATGAGCTTCAGATTATGTTTATGTACATATATATGTATATAAAATGTACATGTATGTTATATACATGTAAACATGTATTCCCCAAAGTGGGTTTCTCAGAATATAAAAATGGGGTATACTACCACATACTGTTTAGTTACTTGCCAAGTTATATATGTTCCATATGTGGTATCATTTCCACTTGAGGAAGAAAGCTAAAGTTTTAATGTTCTATACATCTGGCAAATTGGTACATTTCGTACTGTTTTTCTTTCCTTTTATTCAAGGACAGAGGCATAGAAATTATAAATGGCAGTGCTTCCAGCGGAGGTCCAAAGGGAAGGACAGCTAGTCTTCATTAAGGTGGCCACCAGGGATGACACTGTGACGCCATATGTGCTGTGATTTTCCTCTGAAGTAGGAAAGGAAAAAGTGGGAGGAGGTGTTGCCAAAAATAATACCATCAACAAGGCCAGGGGGGAAATTTTGCCTACTTAAAAGTACAAACTGTTTTCTAGAACTTTAGGAACTAATTAGGGGTTATTTTCTGTCATTAAAGATGGATGATTTTTTTTTTAAAAAAACATGTTTTTCTGACTCCTGTCTTCCCTCTTTATATAATCAATTCCTAACTAATTTCCCCCAACTTAGTGAGTTTCTACATCATCAACACAACTTACTTTGGCCTTATTAAAGCACTAATTGACTGTATTTAATAGTCAATTATGATTGAGAGAGGTATCTTTATCTTGAGAGCTTGTTTGGAGGTTCTAGCCAGGGAGCGCAGCTACTCATATACACTTGACCTCTATCGGGGAAGGTCATCCTCTTCAACTGAGCGCCCAGCTTCGGGAGGGACGCACATGAGCAGTGAGGGAGGAAGGGAACACCCGCCTAGCCAGCAAGATCAGCCGAATCAACTCTGGAGATCAGTGGGGAGACAGGATGTCACAGCCGGATCGCCCTCACAAGAGAGAGGTATCTTTATCTTTAGCCATATATAAACAGTATGGATTTTCAGTAGGAAACAATGAAAATACCTACATGCCAGGCTAGATGTAAACAACTTCTATGGCTTCTTATTTATTAGGGCTTTACTTTTTTCTAAGTCTATTAATATAAATCAATTTACTTCTGTTATTCACTATATTTATAAATATATGTTCTTTCACATTTCTCTCAGAGACTTTCCAAACAGTTAACTGGCATCTTTTCCCACAAAAGGATCCATTCATAATGTCTCCAGTAAGATTCAACTTTACTGGATTTTCCTGGGATCCTCAAATTATCTACTATGCAAAAAACTAGACATTTTCCACAGTTAGCTCAAAAACATTTCATTTATTCATGTTTAAACTGTAATGGAATCTTTCATCATCTTTTATTGGCTTTTCTGCTATCTTTATGCCTTTATCTTCAACATAAAATGAAATTTACGTTTTTTCCCTAAATATATGAAATCAACCACAGGAAATATAAATAACACTTACATAAAAAGTTGCTGCAGATTTTAGTGTATTTAAGCATGAGACCTCCCTCTACATTTTTCCAATTCCCTTCCCTCTCTTAACTGTGCTAATTGAAGCAAATCATAAGCAAGAGCCAAAAGAAGCTAAACATGAGCAGCAAGAAGTATCTTGTTTTATTTTCATCCCACCTCCCTCCTTTTCTACCACAATGAGGAAAATGAGCCCATGTGTCACCCAGTCATGAGCTATGACCCCATAATCTATAAGAATACAAAGTCACTTTGTAAAAAGAAAAGAATGAAAACAGAATTTTGGTATCAAAACAAGATAATGGTTTAGTCTTTACTCTGTCATTTTAAACCAGCAATGCCTTTCTACTGGCTGTAACATAAAGCAGTCACAGAATGTTCTCACCATTGGCTGATGCTGACAAAATTATCAGAGCTACTACCTTTTCTGGGCCAACAACACTGAAAGAGTTAGAATCCTGGCTTTCCCAGAAATGTAGCTATCGACTTTGTGATCCACCATTTTCCCTAAAATAACCCCAGGTGAACAACAACTATGGTACACTCTTCTACAGCCTTGTCCCAGCCACCTTTTCAACAAGAAGTCTGACTAACAGGTCACTAGGTCTGTAGAGTGGAGACCACTTAAGATATTTGTCCCTGTTCCCACAAACTAAGTGGCACTAACTGAAAGTTGAGTACCAGTGAAGAAGGTAATATATTGCTAATATAGCCCTGTTTTTGCTCTCTGAGTGGTTTTTCTTATTGTACAATCATAGAGCCAAATAGGGAGATATAAAGGAGACATCTAAATCTACCAAGCTGGAAAATATGAGCCCATCTTAGGGAGTTAAGACTTTATATCATTTTTTAAACTCACCAGAGGAAGGTCTTTGACAGTTTCCCCTTCTAAATCAGATAACAATCGCTAACTGAAAGATACCATCAGCTTAAATTCCTTTAGTACTGACCTTTTCTTTTCTTTTTTGTCTGTGGCAATGGAGATTAGATGACCCATCATCACATAAGACCCCTTCACTTGGAGATAGTATTCAGAAATTATATACCCCATCAGATATAGTTATTTTCATTTATTTTAAGACCTCCAAAAGGATGATTTTCTCTGTACTCTGAACTTCACTTAAAAAAATGTCTATCTTACCCTTAATAAATGAATTTTTAGATGAAAAAATAAATCTAACAAGGAAAATGAATGTAATGCCCCAGCTAAGTTACCATCTTAATTTAGATTAAGCAAAATGCAACCTAAAAAGTATTTCAGAGATTTGGTAGTACTGATTCAGAAACACAGTGCTCAAAATGAGGTGAATCTAATTAGAGCTCTAATCATTGGCTAATTTTTTTTTTCAAAATGAAATCTTTTGGTTTGTATAGCATTGTGTAACTGTGTTTTTTATAGTTCTTCCTTCTTGGAGTTGACTGCTAACCATCAGTCTTGTCCATACCTAAGGTTTAATGTTCTGAATGTTGTTGCCTGCTAAATAACCATCAGAGAAGTCCGCCTTTTCCCCCTTGCCTGAAGTAGCAAGTAGAATTTATACTTTCTTTTTCTAAAACTCCGCAGAGCATGTGTGTGGCGTATGAAGTGGTGTGGAGATCTGTCCATCTAGTATGTTGCTAATCTCTATACCACATCCTTTAGGGAGAGGAAGCAAAAAGCATTCCTGGTGAATCTGTCACAGAAGAACAGTTTACTGATGAAGAAGGCAACCTCATCACCAGAAAAGTAATCATCATTGGGATTTTATGCATCTCTTGGGATTTAGATTTTCTACTGTTTGCTGTAGTGTCAATACTTGAAACAGAAAACAGAAAAATCTCTTTCACTGTTGCTTCCTACAGATTACTCGGAAAGTAATAAGACGAATTGCTATCCCACCAGAGAGAAAACATGATGACATGGTAATGGAGAGGGGCTGCCAGAGAAAAAGCAGAGGATAAACGCTTTGTGAACTTTCTAGAACATGCTCCTAACAGGCTGGCATCTGCAGTGTGGCAGCTTGAAGCACTTGCTGCTTTTGACATCCTGTGCATTTGATCAGGGTCAAAGAAAAAGACTTTTCTTCTTAATGTTCTTCAACATTATATATTTTTTAGTGTCTTCAGAGTTTTCAGAGATAAGTTCATTTGTGGAGAGTAGAATGTGCTGGTTTGAGCATGGGAGAGAAATGAAACTAAAGCTGTCTCTCACCACCAGACCCCTGGGCAGGACCTTCCCCCTGCCCCCACCTCCGCCTCCCTGCAGCACTTTGCCTAGAGCTTAGTGCCTGCCTGGGAGGATGGTGGAGAGCACCTGATGGAGGGCACTCACTTCCAGCAGATGTACAGAGTTTCAATGTTAGAATGGCAAAAAGCTCACATTAAGATCCTTACATCAAATCTATACATTTTCCCTTTCCAGTATGTTCTATAAGGAAGTCTGAATTCCCCCATCTTAA
This sequence comes from Crocuta crocuta, assembly GCF_008692635.1. Lineage (NCBI taxonomy): Eukaryota > Metazoa > Chordata > Mammalia > Carnivora > Hyaenidae > Crocuta > Crocuta crocuta. The sequence continues at coordinate 715,455 of NW_027530975.1, forward strand.
CTGGAGGAGGGCTCTCCTCTTTGGATGTATAACAGCCCATTTCCAATGTGCCAGTTAAAGAAATAATCTTAACCACTGTGCAGTGTAACTCAGAAGATGAAACTCCATCTCCCAGGCAAAATACCTCTGGCTGCTTGTCACTCCTTTCCTTTTCTCATTTTGAAAATAGAAACTCCAATAGCCCGTGTTTACATAAGAAAAAGTGCACTGAAAATTTCTCAAGACTAACTCAGAAGATTGGAAAGGCTACTGTGTTTCTGTTGTAAAGTGGGTAAAAGTGAAGTATTTGTATAATTTTGCTCTCAGGGAAAAGTGTCCCTGGTGCTCAGTGAAGAGAGGTCTTGTTTTATGGAAAATGGATGCCTGCTTGATCTGCAGTAAGAAGGACGGGTGGGGGTTGGTAATGCCACACACAAAAAAGTTCCTCAGATCAACAACATTCACACGGTGGTTAGTTCATGATCAGTGCTTTCCTGAGAAATTTTAGTCTCAACACAACAGATTGCTTAAAATTCTGTTGGCTTAAGAAGTAATACTAATATTTTTTATAATTGGAGTTTGGGTGCCTTGAGAGCTTTGGTGATGATTTCTTTTAGCTTACAAGGAAATGAACAGGCTAACTCATTGTTTTAAACTTTATCACTAACCTTTTAAAATTTTTTATTTATTATTATTATTCTTTTTATTGCCACTAACCTTTTATTTATCACTAACCTACCAAGTTACTCCGAAGTATAGTTGTATTACTGTATTCATTCTGATGGTGCTTTCTAGCTTGCCTCGATGATGCCAGGCTTGTGTGGTTACGCGAAATAGATTGTGTGTATTTTGAGATGTGAAGTGACAAAGTGCTTTAAACTGTGTTTCACGTACCTAATCCAGCCTCAAGGGACCAGAATGGGAACCACTCTATGACTAAAACTCTTTTACTATGAAATCTTAATGCATACATTCCTTTTTACAGCAGGGAGAAGGTTATAAGGTGAAGACAGTGAAGAAGGAAATCCGGCATGTGGAAAAGAAGAGCCATTCATAACAGTAAACGGTTAGTCAAGGCTATAGGTGTGCTCATATCAACAACAGTCGGCCTTAACTTCCTGTGAAAACTCTCCTTTTGCTGATGTGTGATTCAGATATCCCCACCCCCCTGCTCTCCTCTCTTTTTCACTGAATTCCAGCTTTGAATGTCCAGTATGAAGTTATTGGAGTTATTTCTATATTTACATATGCATCCGCACACACATACTCCATTCACAGTTCATAAACTTTCCCCTCACAAACTAGTCAGGAATTTTAACTGTAAGTGGTGTTTGCAGAAGCAAATGTAAACAGTGATTTTTGAGTCCCCTGTAAGAGCAGAGGCTCCACGTGAAATGTGGTAGCATTAGACGGCCTGACAGGAAAACTGTGTGGCAACAACCAGTTCTTACCGATGCGCTCTCAGATTTGTGCACATCCAGCCTTTCACCATTTTAGCAAAATGATCTCTAAGAACTTAATTTCAGTTGAAATAGAGTGGTTGCCAATTTTAAATTAAATGGCAAGATCCCTATATAACACTTGGTAGATCTTCTAGAAACCAGGGCAAATTAAATGGAAGGTAAATGGAGTACTGTTTTTTTCAATTTTTTAAAAAAATTATTTAATGTTTATTTAATTTTGAAGGAGAGGGAAAGAGACAGAGTATGAGCAGGGGAGGAACAGAGAGAGAGGGAGACACAAAATCCAACCTGTCAGCACAGAGCCCGACACGGGGCTCGAACTCACAGACCGCAAGATCGTGACGTGAGCTGAAGTCGGACACTTAACTGACTGAGCCACCCGGGCACCCCTGGACTACCATTTTTTTAAGTGAAATGTTTGGTGAATTTTGCTTAATTTTGTCTGAACTTTTCTTCATAGATGAGGATACTTTTAGGAAACAGTGTTTTCTAAGTTGTACATTGTCCTATTATTTTTAGCTATACTTATGAAAGGTCATTTCCTAAGCATGAGAAAAGCATATGGAGCTCTTGAAAAGAAATTTTAAAAGGTCTCCTGAGTCTGTGAGGCAAAGTAGCCTGATTTCTCAAGGGCTGCGCACCAGCAGTTCTCTTAGCCCTACTGGTCAAAATGACAAAGAATATATAGATTCTGGTTTTTACTTGTACAGGTCTTCTTTCCCCAGTGACCAGAATCCTGGTACTGCAGTGTGAATGTGAGGAACTGAGAACTCTATTCTCATGCCCTGAATTTTGTATGTGACTTAACTAAGGCCCAGATAAATTCCTCTTTCTAAGTTTTAATTCCAGTACAGTTAACATATTGTGTAATATTAATTTCAGGAGAACAATATAGGGAGTCAACAATTCTATTCAACACCCAGTGCTCATCACAAGTGCCCTCTTTACCTCGCCTCGACTATTGCTCCCATTGCCCCACCAACTTCCCCTCTGGTAATCATCAGTTTGTTCTCTATAGTTAAGAGTCTGTTTCTTGGTTTGCCCCCTCTCTTTCTTTTCTTTCCATTTGCTTGTTTATTTTGTTTCTTAAATTCCACATACGAGTGAAATCATATTGTATTTGCCTTTCTCTGACTGACTTATTTCACTTAGCATTATACTTTCTAGCTCCATCTATGTTGTGGCAAATGGCAAGATTTTGTTCTTTTTATGGCTGAGTAATATTCCATTGTATGTATGTGCGCGTGTGTGTGTATATNCTTAGGGTTAGGATTAGGGCAAGGGTGAGGGTGTGTGCCTATTATTGTAGGCCCAGGTAAATTCCTAATCCCTCCCTCTCAAAAAACCTTACCATATGTTTATTCACTCCAAGATTTATTTCACTTTATTTCCATAATGCTTTCTACGTAGGCACTGAGAAACTCTTGGTAGACAACATAAGCATGGTACTTGCCCTTATTGAGCTTGTTTTGGGGATTTAATGTTAACCAATCATAACTAATCACATCAGTATAACAGCACTAAGAAAACTACCAAGAACTGCAGAACATTCTGGAATTAACATTTGTTAATACTTGTTAAGTGTACTTAACAAGTATACTTGTTAAGTGTTCTACTCTGCTCTTCATTCTCACAGCTAACCCTCTTGGACAGATGCCTTATCATCCCTATGTAACAGATAAGGAAATAGGGCTCAAAATGCCCAACATCACATAAATTTTTCAGAAACATGATACAAACCTGCCACCAGAGCCAAAACCATTAACATCCTCAGCCATGTTAACTGGAGACCTGAGGTCCGAGCTGACAGGGAGAGCTTCCTTGAGAAAGTGATATTTGAGCTCAATTTTAAAGACTGAGCAGGATGTGACTGGGTGAAGGAGGGAAGTTTGACAGCGTCTGGGGTCACCTCTAGGTACATGCAGCAGCACTCCACAGTGGCCAGAATGGGGAGGAACAGGAAGGGAGAAGTCAAGAGAACAGGTCAGTGCAGCTGGCAAAGAGTTTGTCCCTTGGGTCTGCAGAGGTAGGAAAGGTGGGAGTTGTCAGGCAGCACAAGTCTCTATAAGGATTCTGGTCTGCATACTAAAAGCAGAAGAGAAGCAGTGAAGAAAGAGTCTCAGGCAAGGGTGGGAAATGGTTCAATGCGTATGTTCTGCATCACTCGCTCTCGCTGCAAAGCACAGATGTACCAGAGGGGGGCAATAACAGATGAGCAGAAAACCAAGTAAGAAACTATTGTAGGTGCTGGCTTGGAGTGGGAGAATGTTAAGAGGCAGGGTGAATCAGGAGAAATCAACATGACTTGCTTTCCACACAGGGTAAGAGATGAGAAAATGATGCATGACATCAGTGCTGCAATATCTAGAATGAACCCACTTGTTTTGTGTGTGTTACAGCTGATCCTGGTGCAAGACATATCTAGATACATAGAAATGAATAAAGCACTAAGCATATAAGTTTGTAGTCTTGACTTAGTCCATTAAAGCAGTTGTCAGTGGTAAGTGAAATGAATCTAGAAGAGAGTTCAGTCAGCTTTAATATGCACTTCAACTTTTGCCAGCTAGTTCAGTCAGACCCAGACTCTGGATAGGAAAGAACCAAAGTGGTCGCCCATAGCATTGGAGCCATTTTTCTAGAGCAACATCCACCTAGTATATGTGAATAAATGACACCAAAAACCTATGACTGTGCTAGGTCCTTTAGACATGACATGGTCACAAAATGTACAAGAAGCCTTAAAATTACACATAACCCACCCCATAACAAAGTTGTCAGGATCTTGGCTCACATGCTATACCACTCAAAGGAGAGAGAAACTCAGCATAAAGCAAACTTAATATGTCAGATGGAAAGAACAGTGATTTAACTGTAAGCCTCACATTACTCTCCGGCGTGGTATTTACCTTCCATAAGTGAACTTGGGAAATGAGTCCAAGAATACCACCTGGAATTCCAGGACACTGAATCTGTGCTCTGGAGAAATCAATTTGCAAATATATTGAGAGTTTTTATAGCCCTGCTGGCTGCCTTTTTTTTTTTTAATAACAAAACAACTAAGCAAGTGGAATGCTGCCAAATTCACGGAGTCTCAGATGGCGACATCAAAATTTTTATTTCCCATTTTAGAACCAGTTAAACTTTGAGCTATCTGAACCCTGCACCTGCTTTTCTTTCATATCAAGTCAGTCATCCTATTTTTAATGTAAGGGAAAAGCCAAGGCTTTCAATAGCTATAAAGATGTGTACATAGTGTGTAGTGATTTATGGTTTACAAAGTGCTTTTACATTTTTGTCTTATTTAATCCTTCAAACAAGCTTCTAGTTAGGTTAGGCAGTTTTACTTGCTACCTTTTGCAGATGAATATTCCAAGGCTCCAAGAGGTCAGTGACATTTCTACTGTCATACAGCCTATGATTGGTAGAACTGGGACCGAAACTCAAGATTATTGATACTCCACCTAGTGCCCTTTCTGTTATACTTAGCTGCTGTATTTCTATAATTATGAATAATAATAGTCATGTTCTAGCAAATGATTACTATATGTCAGATACTAGGTAAGATCATTACATACATTACTGAATATAATCCCCAACACAATGCTGTAAGGTAAGTACTACTCTGAAGACCGAAGTTGAGAAAAGTTAAATGATTTACTCAAGGTCCTGTACAACTGATGAGCAAGAGAATAAAATTTGAACTCATCTGTTTTCTAAGTTCTTAATTTATATTCATAGTTAAATAGTATTTGATGATGATGAGAGACCTAAAAGCAAATGTTGAATCAAATAGGTGTACATAGGCAACCTTTAGTAAATGTCCTCATGTTATACACAGTGGAAATACTCATAGATGTTTGTTCTTTTTTAAAATAAAGCAGAACTCCATTTTGAAGGTAGCCATAACCTCTGAGTGTTTACTTCGTGAGTACCATTAGAGGGCTGATTAGTGGGGCTGTAGCAGGGAGGGTCCCCAGATGTAGCCATAAAAGATTATGGAGCAGCTGTATTCCAAACCTCTTTTGGGGGACAGGCTTAGAATCTCACAGCCATGTGGAAGCCAAGAATGACAGTGCTTGCCAAGGGTAACACTTTTTCTCAACCAGAAAATTGGTTCATTTTTTTAATTTCTTCAAAAAATATTTGACCTTTTGCCTGGCTGATAGTGGAGAGGCTACAATGGTGTTCAATGGTGAAGAACACTTCCATGGGCCCCGCCCTTCCTGATCCCTCAGCCTGTATGGGACAGATGCTTAAGGGCTAAAAGTACGAAGTCCAATATCCAATAAAAGAATAATGCAGAAACATATTTAGACTTTTGGGGGCTAGGAAGGTCACTTTGAAGTCATAACATTTAGGGGCACCTGGCTGGCTCTGTCTGTGGAGCATGTGACTCTTGATCTCGAGGTTGTGAGTCAAGCCCTACATTGTGTGTAGAGATTACTTAAAACTAAAACCTTTAAAAAGAAAAAAAAAAAGGAAGTCATGACATTTAAACTAAGACCTCATAGGTGGCGCCAACCATGAAAAGAATGGGGAAGAGGAGACACAGACTCCAAGCAAAGGATATGACATGAGCAAGGGCGTTGACAGGGAAAAGCCATAGCTGAGGAAATGAAAGAAGTGTGCACCAGAGCCTGGCGGGCTGGTGGTGGTTGAGACAGGCACATGATGACTTAAGTAATGGATGCATCATCACAGGCCAGAGAACGGGCTTTAGATTTCATTCTAAAAGAATTTGAAGCCCCTGAGGGATTTTAACCAAGAGCCTGACCCAATTTTTTTTTAGCACATAGGTTATGTAGAAAATGGGTTGGAAGGGAAACAAGAATAAATTGAAGGTTACTGGTTAGGTAACTGAGCAGTTCAGCTAAGCTGTAAAGGTGGCAGGGCTAGGACCTATGCAGTAGTTTTAGGAAAATCAACAGGTGGATTACCAGGGGCGGAGGGGATGGAGAAGGGTTGAGTCAAGAATGACCCCCAGGTTTCTGGCTGACACAACAGGGCAGTAGAGAAAGGAACAGAAGTAGAATGAGTTTTTTAAACAGGACATCAAACATTCTGTCTTAGATTCAGATTAGAGCCACTTATGAGACATCCAAGTAGTGTGTTAGATACACAAGTCTGGAGTTCTGCAGAAAGGTTGAGCCTGCACTTCTAAAAATGTTAGAGGTAAATGTTGAATACCAGAGAAAGGAAACAGCAGAGAATAGATGTGATCACCTAGGCAGTGGGTTAAAGTGAGCAAGGAAGGAGCTCAGGGTGGAGCCCCAGGGAACAAGATTTTGAAGACGAGTAGAGTTAAAAGGTTGCCTCTGACTTGTTTCCCAGACATCTCCAAGCTATTCTATATCCTCTCATCTAAGATCACCTACATGTTCAGCCTCAGTCCTGCAGTATACTTGTGTGGCTTTACTTCAAGACCTCTCAATCCATGCAGTTTCATAGTTGTGGATGAGAGAAACTGTCCTATAATGTAGATCAGCTAACATATTTTGTAAGCAGGTGACCATTGCACATTTAGAGCTCTTTTGCTTCTTAGCTACTTCGTGCGACGTTTGTAACACATACCATGTAGGTAGTAGGGAGGGCACAGTGTTGTGAGACACTATCTTAAGGCTGACATTATCTGAGAAGATTCCTGCCCACTGTAACTTTACGGTCTATCCAAGAGGCATACATGATCATAAGTCACACAAATCAAAATATATAAATGTAATAAACAATATAACAAAATGCTCTAGGCATCCACTGGAAGATATAATTCCCTCTAACAGAGAAGATATTTTAAAGTTTCTTGGAAGTGCATATTTGAACTAGTTTTTTAAGAAAGAGTAACATTTGAGACATGGCAATGTGGAGGATCATATGTTCTTTGCTCAGGAGTTTGGCTCTTATCCTGGATACAGTGGGGGTACTGGAAGCTTTGTGGCAGGTAAATAATATGATCAGATATGATTTAGGTAACCCTGAAGTAGGAGAGGGAGAAGAGAGTTTAAACACAAGGGCCTCGAATCTGTGACATGCAGGAGGGCCTGTACTGGAGACGAGAGAATGAAAAGTGAAGAATAGATTTGAGGAACCAGATTAGTTCCGTGCTGGGAGGAAAGAGGGAGAGTTAGACATCAGAGTTGTAAGTATGTAGGTAATTATTAACAAAATCATAGAACCTAAGACCACAAAACCAAAATTGGGGATTGATGTAGCCTAGGTCAGCATGCAGAGCCTTGACATTTGTTGATGATCAGGGAGAGAAGCCTGGGCTACTGTGATCATAGTGTGGTCATTTTTGGTATTTGGATGAGAAGTGAAGTGGCCTTAGTCGATGGACCCGCCAGGGAGTTTACTAGCTATGTGAACTTAGCCAGGGTCTGTGCCTTCATTTTCTCACCTTTACTGGGGTAGGAATAGCATATCTTGTAAAGTTGTTGTGGGAATTAACTGAATTTACTAAAGTAAATTGCTTCAGATAGTGGCAGGCAAGCGCATAGTAAGCACTGAGTAAGTTCATCTATTAGTAGCCAGGACCTGTAGACTAAGATGTGATGGGTGCCAGGAGGAAACAGAGAGAAGTTGGAATGGCAGCGTCACTGAAATTCTCTGAGAAACAAGGGAATGAAATAATTGAAAGTATTCTGACGCACAAACCAATATCACATGCAGAGAAATTTCATGGGAAATTACTAAAAGAGGCATTCTCATTCCTCTTTACAAGGAATGAACAGAGATAGATAACAAAATCCCAATGGCTCTAATTAATGACAGGTCTGGATTTTAACCCAGATTTCCTGATTCTGCTTCCTAGAAATTCAAGGTGCCTGAATTGCTTCACTTCTGAATATTTTTCCTGAATTTATTTGGAGTATATCTGCTTTAATGTAGTTTTGTTTTTTAGTTTCCTTACTTAAAAAAAAAATCCTAATTAACCAAAAGCCTTGGCTCGAAGGTCAAAAGGAAAGATTCTAGAGTCAGGTGGCTTGGCTTCCATTTCTGGCTCTACTATGTACCAAGTGTGCTCCCTTGGGTTTGTTTTATATCTCTATGGCTCTGTTTCCTTTCTGTAAAATGCAAGATACAATACTACCTTATTATTAAATGAGCTAAGCCACTTTAAAACAGTGCCTGGCACATACCATTTAATAATAATAGCTATACAATTTTATTATTTGATTAGTATTATATCTTTTTACTACCAAAATATAAATCAATATCTTCCCAGTATTTTTTAAACTGGCCCTATGACCTCAAGTATTTTTAAAGTCACAAGTCACTACAGAAAAAAACAAACTCAAAAAACCACTTATTGGTTGGTATTTGTTTAACAAATCTACGTGAACTGGGAATTATTTTTAAATTTCACTGCAGTGTATCATGATTACATGAAGTAACTAGAATTAATGCTTAGGAAAAAAATGTTTTTAGTCCCATGACTTCTGTAACTCAAGAGAGAAAAAGAGGAGGGAAGGGAAGAGACTTGGGTAGGGAGAGAAGGGAATAGCATGACAAATCTCCATTCTCAGTAGGCTATAAGAAAAAGATACCAGAAAAGGCTTTCTTTCCTAAAGCTGTAACAGAGCCAAGTCTTTAAAGATGAGTAACAGTTAACCTGCCAAGGTGGATCTCTTTAAGGAGAGCACAGTCTACACTTTCATGGAGATGACATTTGAGACAAACTTGAAGGATGGACAGGAGTTAGATACTAGTGAACATTGGGGAAGAGAAGTGTAGGTGAATACAAAGTGATGAGCAAAGAAAGAAGTTGGTGGGGCAACCGGGTGGCTCAGTTGGTTAAGAATCCAATTCAATCCCAGCTCAAGTCTTGCTTTCAGGGTCCTGAGTTCGGTCCCTCCATGCCCAGCATGGAGCCTACTTTATTTTTTTCTTCTTAAATAGTTTATTGTCAAGTTGGTTTCCATATAACACCAGATCTCATCCCAACAAGTGACTTCCTCCATGCCCACCAACCCCCTTCCCTTCTCCCCCACCCACATCAGCCCTCAATTTGTTCTCAGCATTCAAGAGTCATGGTTTGCCTCCTTCCCTCTCCCCAACTATTTTTCCCCTTCTTCTCCCCCATGGTCCTCCATTAAGTTCCTCCTAATCCTCCTATATGTGCGAACATATGGTATCTGTCCTTCTCTGCCTGACTTATTTCACTCAGTATAACACCCTCAATTTCTATCCATGTTGCTACACATGGCCAGATTTCATTCTTTCTCATTGCCATGTAGTATTCCATGGTATAGATAAACCACATCCTCTTGATCCATTCGTCCGTTGATGGACACTTAGGCTCTTTCCATGTTTTGGCTATTGTGGAGAGTGCTGCTAGGAACATTGGGGTACATGTGCTCCTATGCCTCAGCATTTCTGTATCCCTTGGGTGAATTCCTACCAGTGCTATTGCTGGCTCATAGGTAAGTTCATTGTTAATTTTTTGATGAACCTCCACACTTTTCCAGAGGGGCTGCACCAGTTTACATTCCCACCAACAGTGTAGGAGGGTGCCCGTTTCTCCACATCCTCACCAGCATCTAGAGTCTCCTGATGTGTTCATTTTTGCCCATCTGACTGGCGTGAGGTGGTATCTCAGTGTGGTTTTGATTTGTATTTCCCTGATGAGGAGNCTCTTTCTATCCCGATTTTATCGAGGGTCTAATTGATTAAGAAGGGATGTTGTATTTTTTCAAATACTTTTTCGGCATCTATCGACCGGATCATATGGTTTTTATCTTTTCTTTTGTTAATGTGATGTATCACATTGATTGATTTGTGAATATTGAACCAGCCCTGTAACCCCATAATGAATCCCACTTGATCTTGGTGGATAATTCTTTTTATGTGCTGTTGGATTCGATTTNATTGTTTCCTTTGCCATGCAGAAGCTTTTTATCTTGATGAGGTCCCAATAGTTCATTTTTGCTTTTGATTCCCTTGCCTTAGGGGATGTGCGAGTAAGAAGTTGCTGCAGTGGAGGTCAAGGAGGTTGTTTCCAGCTTTCTCCTCTAGGGTTTTGATAGTTTCCCGTCTCACTTCAGGTCCTTTATCTGTTTTGAGTATATTTTTGTGTATGGTGTGAGGAAGTGATCCAGTTTCATTCTTCTGCATGTTGCTGTCCGTTCTCCCAGCACCATCTGTTAAAGAGGCTGTCTTTTTTCCATTGGATACTCTTTCCTGCCTTGTCAAAGATTAGTTGGCCATACATTTGTGGGTCCAATTCTGAGTTCTCTATTCTATTCCATTGGCCTATGTGTCTATTTTTGTGCCAATACCATATTGTCTTGATGATTACACTTTGTAGTAGAGGCTAAAGTCTGGGATGGTGATGCTTCCCATTTGGATTTTCTTCTTCAATATTACTTCGGCTATTCGGGGTCCTTTGTGGTTCCATACAAATTTTAGGACAGTTCTAGCTTTGAGAAGAATGCTGGTGCAATTTTGATTGGGATTGCATTGAACGTGTAAATTGCTTTGGGTAGTAATGACATTTTAACAGTATTTATTCTTCTGATCCATGAGCATGGGATGTTTTTCCATTTCTTTGTGTCTTCTTCAATTTCCTTTGTAAGTTTTCTATAGTTGTCATCATACAGATCTCTTATGTCTTTGGTTAGGTTTATTCCTAGGTATTTTATGGTTTTTTGTGCAATTGTGAATGGGATCAGTTTCTTGATTTCTCTTTCTGTTATTTCATTATTGGTGTATAAAAATGCAACCAATTTTTGTACATTGATTTTGTACCCTGCAACTTTGCTGAATTCATGGATCAGTTCTAGTAGGCTTCTGGTGGAGTCTATCAGGTTTTCTATGTAGAGTATCATGTCATCTGCGAAAAGTGAAAGTTTGACTTCTTCTTTGCCAATTTGGATGCCTTTTATTTCCTTTTGTTGTCTGATTGCTGATTCTAGGACTACCAGCACTGCATTAAACCACAGTGGTGAGAGAGGACATCCCTGTCGTGTTCCTGTTTTTAGGGGGAAAGCTCTTAGTTTTTCCCCATTGCAGATGATGTTAGCTGAGGGCTTCTCATAGACGGCTTTTATGATGTTNCCTAGTTATGGGTCTGTTCAGATTTTCTATCCTTCCCGTGTGAATTTTGGTAATGCGTGTGTGTTTAGGAATTTGTCCATTTCTTCTAAGTTGTCCAGTTGGTGGGCATATAATTTTTCATAGTATTCCCTGATGGTTGCTNATCGTTCTTTTGTACGTTGTTCTTTAATCTCCATGTTTATGGAGGTTTTCCAGACTTCTTCCTGTGATTGATTTCAAGTTTCATAGCATTGTGGTCTGAAAGTGTGCATGGTATGATCTCAATTCTTTTATTTTTATTGTGGGCTGCTTTATGTCCCAGTATGTGATCGATTTTAGAGAATGTGCCATGAGCCCTTGAGAAGAAAGTGAATTACATGGCCTCAGGATGTAGACTTCTAAATATATCGGTCAAATCCATCTGGTCCAATGTGTCATTCAAGTCCATTATTTCTTTAGTGATTTTCTGTCTAGTTGATCTATCCATTGCTGTAGGTGGAGGATTAAAGTCCCCTGCCATAAGCACTTTCTTGTCCATAAGATTGTTTCTGTTTGTGATTAATTGTTTTATGTATTTGGGTGCTTCCATATTCTGTGCATGGACATTTATAATTGTTAGCTCTTCTTGATGGATAGACCCTGTAATTATTATATAATGCCTTTCTTCATCCCTTATTACTGCCTTTACTTTAAAGTCCAGTTTGTCTTGGGGTACCTGGGTGTCTTCGTCAGTTAAGTGGCCGACTTCGGCTCAGGTCATGATCTCATGGTTCGTGGGTTCGAACCCCACGTTGGGCTCGAACCCCACGTTGGGCTCTGTGTTGACTGCTAGCTCAGAGCCTGGAGCCTGTTTCAGATTCTCTGTCTCCCTCTCTCTCTGACCCTCCCCTGTTCACACTGTCTGTCTTTCTCTATCAGAAATAAGTAAAACATTAAAAAAATTTTAAATCCAGTTTTTCTGATATAAGCATAGCTACTCCAGCTTTCTTTTGACCTCCAGTAGCATGATAGATATTTCTCCATCCCCTTACTTTCAATCTGAAGGTGTCCTCAGCTCTAAAATGAGTTTCTTGTAGGCAGCAAATAGATAGATTTTGTTTTTTTATCCATTCTGCTACCTTATGCCTTTTGATTGGAGCATTTAGTCCATTTACATTCAGTGTTATTATTGAAAACTATGGGTTTAGAGNCTTTCCCTCTTTCTTCCTCTTCTGGAATTCCTATGATATGGATATTGTCCTGTTTGATTGTACCGCTCAGCTCTTGAACTCTCCTTTCGTGTTCCTAGATCAGTTTACTCTCTTTTTCTTGGCTTCCTCTTTTTCTATAATTGTGTCTTCTAATTCACCTGTTCTCCTGTTGCCTCTTCCATCAGTGCATTGGACGCCTCCATTTTATTATGCACCTCATTTATAGCATTTTTTAATTCATCACAACTATTTTTAAGCTCCATAGTCTTTGTAGCAATAGTTTCTCTGCTGTCTTCCATGCCTTTTTCAAGCCCAGCAATTAATCTTATGACTTTGTTCTAAATTCTTGTTCAGGTATGTTGTTTATATCTGTTTTGAGCAGTTCTTCAGCTGTCATTTCTTCCTGGAATTTCTTTGGAGAAGAGTTCTTCCATTTCATCATTTTAGCTGGCTTTCTGTCTCTCGTTAGTTTTAAAAGCTTATTATGCACTCTGAACCTGTGACTACTGCTGTATTAAAGAAGGTTCATTGACTGTCCAAGGCCTATATCTTCAGGAAGTGTTCTTGAATGGTGTCTCTTGGTCTCTCTTGTTGAGACTTTGGTTATTTTCTTTCCCTACTCATAGTGGTATTTGGGACTCTCCACCATGTGTACTTTGGCTTGTTTCTTAAGGCAGCCCTGGAAAAGAAAACAGAAAGACAAGCACACAGGGAACAAAGGCACACGAACACACAGACAAATCCAACAAACACACAAACTGAAAGGGAAAAAGAAAAAAAAAAGAAGGAAAAAGAGGAAGGAAGAATAACAAATAATAAAAATAACAAATAAAGAAGAAGAAAAGAAAATAGAAAAGAAAAATCCCAAAAGATAAAGGACAGTTTAAAAGCATAAAACCAGAATTCCTAGCTCCAAATAAAAAGCAGGGTGTATGCAGTGCTGATGGAGGAGCATATGCAAAGAGAGAAATGAAAGGGTGGGAAGGAAGTTAAATTGGACAATGACCAGTCAGAGAGACTAAAAGGCTTAATTTAGAGAGAGAAAGAGAAGAATATGGTAAGAGGCGAGAAGAAAGAAACGAAGATAATGTTACTCAGAGAAACTGTACAGTCTGATTACTCCAGAGAGAGAGAGAGACAGACAGAAAGGTAGAGGTGGAGGTATAGAATATACATCTAGAGAATGGATTAAATGTGACTGTTTAAGCAAACCAATGACCACAGTGCCCAGACCCAGGGGGGGGGNACCCCAGGATCCGGTAAAAAAAAAAAAAAAAAAAGCAGCTCTCTAGAGGGGATGGTCATGGTTTGGTGTAGGCAAATCTCAGCTTCCACTACATACTGTGGCAGCTCCCTGAGGTCCTGCCTTGGTGGTTGTAGGGAGAAAAATGGCAGCTTCCCAGTCCCTTCTCGGACCAAGTGTTGCAACTCACTCTTTTGGGTCCGATCTCCCTATACTGTGTGTGTAGCCAAGTTGGACTGAGGTCTATGTCCCAAGCCACACCTTGTTTCCAGATCTTAGTCCGCGTGCCCCATTGATACTGCCCAAAATATAAACCCACATGCCAAGTCCCTCCAAGCAGTTTCAATCCAGCCACCTCCCCACTGGGGATTGAGCTGAGCCAGAAGAGGGCAGAGTGGCTTCACGAGTGCCGCCTCCCCTCCAGATTGGGCTGGAGAGCAGAAGAGCAGTTTCTTCTGGCGTCCCCTATGACCTAAGCCATCCAGCTCAAAGTCAGCTACACAGCTGGAAATTGGATCACTCTGTGTCCCAAGCAGAGGTTTTTCTCTTCTCCAGGGACAGGTACAGTTCCTTGAGCAGTTTCAGCCGCTCTTTCTTTTCCCCTCGACTCACCGTGGCTTCCCGCAAAGGGGCTCTCGCCCCCCCGCCCCGTGTCTCCAGGTCCCAGCTGGTTTTTTATCTTCCCCAGTTTGACTCACGCTATAAGTTGTTTTCTCAGTGGACTCAGTCTCCTTTTCCTCCCAAACTCCTGGATTCTGTAAGGGTTCCTACGGTTTCAGGCCTTCTCCATTTGGGAGATGGGGGCAAGTGAAATGTATGGAACTCCCTACTTCTCCGCCATCTTACCTAGCTAGAGCCTACTTTTAAAAAAAGAAAAGGACACTGGAAACCAATGTGTTGATGACTAGCACGCAGTCTAGCTCCCCCTATTATGGTCCATGGAGTGTCAGCATCACCTGGGAGTTTTGTTAGAAATGCAGCATCTCTGGGTTTACCCTGACCCACTGAATCAAAATCCACATTTGAAGATCCTCTAGGTGATATATAAGGACATTAGACTTTGAGAAGCAGCGTTCTAGAATATATCACTGGCTCTTAAACATGGTTGAACATTCAAATAATCTGGAGAGTTTTTTAAAAGTGTTTTTGATGTTTGAGGTTTGTTTTTTTTATTTTTAGGAGCTCCATCTCAAGAAATTCTAAATAAATTGGCATGAGATGTGGTCTGGACACTGGGTGTTTTTAAGTCTCCCAAGATAATTCTAATGTGCACCCAAGATTTAGAACCACTGGAGATTATGAAAGAAAGCTTCTCACTGAAGGGTAGTGGACAGTAAGCCTGATTGGGCTGAACTTCAGAAAGCTTAATATACCGAACTAAAGACAGATGATTTTTTTGTTTTGCTTTTAAGGTGGGCACTAAGAGCTAAAAACCACTGGTATGTGGCCATATAAAGGAAATGATGGTTCTAACTCAAGCATACCCCTGACTTGAAAATGGATGTGGAAAGTACAGCATTCATCTGTAAGACATAAACTGCCATGAAAACACACTGATAGCTGTTTCTCTATATATTAAAAATGTTTCTTAAAATTAAAAAATATATAAGGGTGCCTGGGTGGCTCAGTTGGTTAAGCTTCTGACTTTGGTTCAGGTCATGATCTCATGGTTCGTGGGTTTGAGCCCCACGTCGNTATATATATATATATATATATATATATATATAGTGAAATGATTAAAAGGAATATTTGTCTTTCTGAGTTAGCGTCTACTACCTTTGGTATTTAAAAGCATGAAAGCCCAAAGACAGATTCCTAAATGCAAAGTCTTCTATCTCAGATGTATTACCTACACCCAAAAAGGGAAATGGACTCAAATTCTATCTCTGAAATGTCATCTTGATGGCTCCTGCCCTCATACCTTTCCATCAGATGGCGCTCTCATCACAATTTGTAAGATGTCAATATTTTATGATAGTCATACAGTCTCTCAGCTGAGGCACTCATGGTTTTTGTAGAACCCTGTACTTGGTATAAAGTCTTTTATCCAGTGAATGACCTTCCTGCACCCTGTGGTCAGGGAAAACACACTCTGATTGTATGACCAAGAACAAGAGAGATTTACAAGGGGAACTCACTCCCAATCTTTTTCTTTTTAACTGTCATGGACACCACACCTGAATATAAATGGACATAATAGCATTTTAAAAATTATAGACACATATTCAATATTTCTATAAAAGATAACACATGCTTGCATCAAGTTGATAGGAGAAACACTTTGCTTCTTATGGCAAAACTGACCTGGGAAATTGGATTACCTTTTAGAAGAGAGGATGCCAAACAAATAAAGTTCAACTGGGCTGTAGTGATGATTGCCTAGCTATATAAATTTATTGAAAAGTATCAAACTGTATATTTACAATAGATAAGTTGTATGACATGTAAATTACATGTCAGTTAAGCTGAACAGTGTGGGAATGAGGGGTTCAACTAGAGAAGACTACCGACGAGCCTCGCTAGGAAGACACAAGGAGAACATGGGGGTAACATCATCATAGGGTCATCTAAGAACCCTGGTGCCCAGAAGATTAGGTGTAAGTGGTAACGGAGGTGAGAAAATCCTGATCCTACTTGGATTTATTTGTCCACTTTCTGGGGCATGGCCTGCCCAATGAGTCACTTTCCTTCTCTACAACCTTTACAGAGTCATGGGAAGGAGGTCAGATACTGAAATCACCCCAGAAGGAATTGACACTTTGATGTTTTTGGCTCCGAGCATTAGTGACCTGGGCATGCTGGCGAGTAGCACTTTCAACACTAAAAAGGAAGCAAGAACTAGTAGAGCAGACAGAGGAAGTACTGTACTAACATGTTTACATAAGCCGAGGTGTCCTGGGCGATTCCTCTTAAAGAGACAGAAACTTGTCCAGTATAAGAAAACAACATCAGGGTCACTGACGACACCCTTGAGCCCCAACAGAAGCCCAGTTCTGCAGGTGCTTCTAGGCCTACACAAAGGGTCTGCTGCTTACTAGGGAGTGGACACAGTTATTCCTACATTGTGTTTTTGCCTTCCTCGGGTTTTCTACAGGGGCTGGGATTCATTTTCAGGCCAGAATTCAGGTCTGTCACTTCACACTGATAGAGGACAATGAACTATATGTAGGAAAACTTTCTTTTATGAAGAAAGAGTTCAATAGCAAAAAGGACTGATTTATTTTGACCATATTAAGCCTGGTTATAAAACACACAGACTTTATGCAATTATTACTCAGTAAGACAAGATGTTCTCAGCCTCCATAAAGAAGCTCAAATATAATGAATCGATTTTGTCGTGACTGATGTGGGGCGGGAGGAGGGAAAGTATTCTTTGCAGTGATGGGAGACAGTCTTTCATTTTAATTTGTGCATGGAAAAGCAATTTCAGAGTAATGAAGTAATGATGCCGTTCTCCCTTTCTGAAAGATGAGTTGCACTTTGGGGAATGAGCCCTTATAAAAAATACAGACATTCCTGAAATGCTCTAATCTGACTCAATATCCCTGGCTCTTTATGCTCATGAGGCCCCCAGACCCTCCTGATATTTTGACGTTGATGGAAATCCCACACAGCACCTCTGTGAGCCTCATTTTATAGACAAGACTAGGCCCAAAGGGCTGTAAATGGCTTTCCCAAGTACCTGAGTGACCTAATCGTTAGATAGAGCCCTAGAAGAGGGTCTTTTCCAATACAATCTCAAAAACCACAAATACAGTCCTTTGGAGATCACAGGTTACCTAGAAAAAGTTACTGCCTTCAAAGAGCTTTCGGGTACACCTCAGGGCTTTGTCCTAGCAGATCATGTTGGTAAAAAGAATTGTGTTAAACCACCCCATTAGAAAGTAGAGGCCTCATTCTCTAAGGCTTTTCTGTTGAATGGGAAGGAAGGCTTAGGCAAGTTCTAAGAAAAAAAGAATAAGGGAGAGAGAAAGAGAAGAGAGAGAGAGAGAAAGAAGGAAAAGAAAGAAAGAAAGAAAGAAAGAAAAGAAGCAAGCTAACCTCACTCCTTCTTGTCTGACTTTCCACAGGATCATGTGATTTTACTGCCAGTATTGAGGAAGTCATGGAAGAGATGTCAGCAGGAAGTAAAAATTCATGGAGAAGGGTGTGTGTGTTTGCTGCTTCCACACATTAATGGCATGATTTTTTTTTAATGCAAAAAGAAAAAAAGAAATCTACCCACATTTTAATTTAGCATGAGCCAATTTACAGAGCATGGAAATTCACTTTCATTCCCAGGATTGGCGCGTGTGCAATTAGCAATGCAGTGTATATACAAGAAGCCAGGCTGTTAACAGTTTATCTTAAGTAATTTGGTGTCATTTACAAAAGGAAGAAATTCCTGCCGCCAGAAGGGACAGAAGATGGGATGATGAAATCACAGAGAAACACTAAAATTACTAACTCCACAACAGCTCGCCTTATTTTTCTTGGACCCAAACTGTCAGGGTATAAACACTATTTGTTTCTTTTTTAAAACATCTATAGTTTTGCTGTAAATAATAACACTGTATAAATTCTAACAGAAAAATAGAATAAATGTTGATAAGGCACTGCCTCTTAGAACACAAACAGAATATTGCAGATGCATTTAACATACTAGGGGTCTCCAGTGACTTCACCCTAGAAGAGGAGGGAGGGGCTCTGGGTGGGGGGATCTTCACTGATTCTTGTATATTAGCAATTATAATGTTTGTATATGCAAAACTGCTAGCTTGATTTTAAAAAAACAAAAACAAATCTTTAAAATCTGCTGCAAATTTAAATAATTCCCAAAATGAGGAATTCTGTAGTTCTGTGAAAAAATTTTTTCTTCAGAATACTAATATTTTGATGCATGTGTATCACCTTATTTTGATTAAATCTTTTCCAATTTTGCAAACACTACAGTAAACGGCAACACAGAAGATTTTATCTGTAAACACAAAGCCCTTCATCTAATATTTGTTGCTATTGCCAATTTTTCAATGAAATGACCTAAAAATGAAAAAAAAAAACCTATACAGTAGTTGCTTTAGGGGGCGGGGGGTGCTGTTAGTGCTTAAAAGGGGGTAATGCTTGCCGCTTTAGAGGTGGATGGTGCTCATAAGAGGCCCCAGTTGGGGGTATTTAAAATGGACTGAACAGAAATTCTTAGCTCGTAGAATGGCAGCACGCTGTACAATTATTACTGTATCGTGTACTGGCTATAAGATGTAGACACCTTTGAATAAGCCAATCATTTGTAACCATTCTAGCAGTGTCATATTAGGTTAATAAGGCTGCTGTGTTTTAAAGGGCATTTTTATTTGGGTTTTGGTGAAATCCTTTAATTTGTTGATTATATTCATATAAAATCAGCATTCATTGACACATAGCTCTAATGACATGTATGAAAAACCATACACTGGATGACCTAGTCGATTATTTAAGCATAAAATAAATTGTGTTAAACTCTTCACCCACCTGTGCTCTACAGTGTCCTTGTGTTCTCTGGCAGAAGGTAACTGTCCTCCAGCCGCCCGCAGCAGCCCTCCCCCCAGGCCTAGCTGAGCCTCTGTGGTCACTGGAGTCCCTTTCGGTTCTGCCCTGCAGACTCTCAGCTTATAAAAATTCTGTGCATTTCGTGGAGGATGCCCTCATCCTGTTTGTGCCGCACCCAGAAAAGTGATGACTGGGGGCTTACTGCAACCACATGTCCAGAAGTTGTCAACGGACAGCTCCAGGAACCCTCCAGGCTGCAGGGCCTTTTAGTCCCTCGCTCACTTGTTTGTTTGCAGTTGGCATTCGTTGTCAGTGCTTAGAAGTTGGGAGATTTCACATAAGACCCAAATTTCTAACCTTCCCTAAAAAGCAGGATTTGGCAACAACAGTCCTCGTTTCCAGAAGGTAACGACTTGTGGGGCCATGTTGTCCCTGCCCTCCAACCAGATGTGAGGTCCAGGCAGCACAGAAGCCAGCCCTGCCTCTTACGTTTGTTAGTCCTGACTAGCTTGGTAGGCACTGAGGTTTGCAATCAGACACTACATGATTAATTCAACAGGGCCAGAGACCATGGCTGTTCTAATTTTCATTCTAGCCCAGAACCAGGCATATAGCAGTGGTGGTACTAGTAATTATCACTAAAATTGGAGCACTCACTATATACCCGACTGTATAATAAGTGCATTGCATTGATTAATTCAGTCCTCATAACCACTTCATGACATAGGTACTGCCTTTGGTAGTAATTGTCCCCTTACAAATATTAAAGGGGCTTGGATCCATTACATAGGGTCACATATTTCATGTCCATTAAAGATGATTGCTGATGCAGCACCTGACTGGCTTAGTTGGTGGAGCATGTGACTCTCGATCTCAGAGTCATGAGTTTGAGCCCTCCATTGGGGGTAGAGTTTACTTTAAAAAAAAAAAAGAAAGAAAGATGATTCTTGAATTGGATGCATTGTTCCCAACGAAGATTCAATATCAATGCAGAACACATGTACAGAGAATTTACTTTACATGAATAATGGGGCTAGGCTGCATTCGTATGATATCACAAGTGAACAGAAATTGCCTCTCCACCTACACCAAAATCATAATGAGCAAACTCAGATCCCTGAAAGGTTAAAAAAAAAAAAGTCTCAAGAGCCTCTCTTGTAAAACTGGGATCAGAATTCAGATATTCTAACTTCCCATCTAAGAGTTACAGATTTCTGACCCATAGTCCTTGATAGAAATGTGTTTATCCTGAATTGGCAACTCAATCATGTATACTTACCTGGGTATTAAATGATGGTATATTATGTTTATATAGCTAAAAAATTTGACTTTAGGGATATGTGATGGGCTAAACTACAATTCAAGAGAAAGTTCATAAATTTACTCAGAAATGAGGTATCCAAAATGGGAAAACAAAGCTTTTATTTGCATTTAAATGTGTGTTTGCACATATTTATATATGTATGCATAGATTGAATAAGGGCATACATTATATATTCCTAATAATCTTTGGCCTGCTAGCTTATAAAAATGTGTTTAAGCTTTTCCTTGATTGAAATTGCTGTTTTTAAAGAAACCTGTCATTGATAGATTTCTGATATTTGCTGTTTTTTGTTTGATTTTCTTGGCAAACTCCTGAATTTGTTAAATTAAAATGTATTATGATTAGTGTATTGCCAAGTTATGGCAATAGAATATGCAGGGTTATCTCATCATTTCTAAGAGGAATCTACTTCACTGAACAGAGAAGCAATCAGCCTTCTTTCCTCTATTAATAAATTCTGCCTTGGCATCCTGATGTTCTACCATGTTTGTTTCGGTACTGTCCTGGGATTCCATCAAGACTGAGGTTTCTCTCTAGGGCAAATAAAAACGTGTTCATTTCCTTCATTATTATGAGCATCAGGTCACATTTGGCTGTGTGATAGGGTGTGTGATAAGCCCAGAAATATAAATCACAGGAATAAGAACTCATCCCTTGAGTCTCTGAAGAAACCAGAATCCCAAAGCTAACTTCCTATCTGGATAAGTCTTAGCATTTTGGGTTTGTTACAGAGACCCTGACATATTAAAAGATGTGTAATTCCCTAGTCATATGACATTGCTTCTCTTTCATGAATTCATGACCAAATAGTCCAGAAGTAAATCTCTCTAAAACTGAGATATGAGCCTAACTTCACAAGAGTTCTTTAAAAAATGGAGATAAGAGGCAATGGTATCATTTATCTATGTGATTACTTAGCTAACAATGTACCAACACAAAATAAATAACAGAATGGTCTCTGGACCATCCTTAGTAATTGGTCCAATAGCCTTCACTTCTTGGACAGAATTAAATGCAGATAGTTCAAATTAGGGCAAAATGAAATCTTCCACTACAGCTACTACACTCAATGACATGGCTGTGAATAGTATGTACAACGAAGTGAGCCTGCAGTGAAGAAATTTTATTCTTTATCCCTCAGTGCTTTCTGAGTTAAGGACTAAACACAAGGTTGCATTTTCAACAGGACATCCAGGGACTCCGCATTGGTTCCAAAGTTGTCCCAAAGCAAAGTAGGGAGAAACATACTCGGAGAATGCTGAAGCCAGTGGGAGCCATCAGGCCACAGGAGGCTCCCTGGAAACAAAATCTGCCAGGATTTTTGGTCCAAGACCACCTTGGAACTTCTTGTTTTTATCCCAGAAAAATAAGTGCTCCCCCTACCTAGTTTCCCTTGACATCCTCAATTGCCACTTCTCTTCTGACACCTAGTTCAAGCAATGGCATAACTTTGAGAGCTGGGAAAGAATAGTGTTACCGGCTTTTCAAAGGAGTCCCAGCAGGTGTGGCAAATGCTAGCTGTGCACTCCCTGAGGGCAGGGACTGTGGTTTGTCTTCTGCTGTATCCACAGCACATAGAATACTGCTTGACACCTCATAGGTAGGTGCTCATATTTGTTAGTGCCTGAATGAATCATCAATCAAGCATGAGCGGTCACAGGACAGCAAATGGGACGTGTTACCCTGTGCACCATCTTGTGCACCATCTTCTTTACACATTCAACCACGTTGGAAATCAAAGGAAAGCACAGCTTTTGATTCTAATGATTTCATTCACCAAGGACTAACTTCCTCTTTCCAGTTGCACAATGCCCTCTTAGCCACAAAGTCTTAAATAGATTTGAGTATGCCAACATGAGCAAACAGGACATCAATCACAATGTTGAAGGAATAGGGCATCCTTCCTATGACCATGGCTATTCTCCTTATCCTTATCACCAATAGGCTGCTGAAAAGAATGTAGAGAACCCGTCACGAACCCTCATCTCTGAAAGTCAACTTGGCCTCCCCTCTTTTAGACATGATAGATTTTTTTTAAAGTCTAGCTACCTCAAGATTCCTACCTTGCCGCTGTTCAGTGTCTGAAAAAATATGGCCAGCATTTTGTTTTTAATCAGGAGATTTTAATGAATAAGTGGACTGCGAGTTCTCTTTAAAATCTGAAGAAGTGACAATGCTATTTCTGAACTCCTTTATGACAACAACCACCTGGAGCAAAGCTGCACGTACCACCTCTGGATGAACATGTGTTTTACAGATGCTCAGCATGACCCTTTCTGTTCCTACTGCATCTCAATCCAATCTACTTCATTCTTGTCTATTTAGTCTTTGTTTGGTCTGACTGGAAGAAGGAGAAGGCAAATTGCTGCAATCTTGCTTCAATTCTTCCTTCTATTTAGCAAACCAAGCATTGACTTAATTTTCATCCTCTCAGCTCCAATAGGAACAGGAATAAGGGAGTGAGGAACTGAGAAGAAAGATGGGTCATGTGGTTCTCCAAACCCATCCCTGCCCATCTCATTCAGCAGCAGATATTCAGTGCCGGCCACTTTACAGGTACTCTTCCAGATGCCAGACAGAGTGAGGAGCATGCACACAGCCTCTGTGTGCAATCTAAATCTAGAAACCCCCCTCCCAGGACAAAAACACCCTGTAATAACTTGTAGAAACAAAACTACTGCAGGACACTGTAGGTAGTACGTGCTGGAGAATGAAGGAAGACCATGCAGAAGGTGAGTAACAACCCCACAATGACTGAGTGTAGCCGTGATACTTTCCTATCATGCCTGCTAGTCGTAATCAAATGCAACTCAAGGGCTGGCAAAAATTCAGTAGAAAACTTTAAAAACATCTCAAGGTTATTGGATCAACTCTACAAGAGAATACAAGCCCATTTTGCTTCCAAAGATTCTGAATTTAGGTGAAACCAGTTGAAACTTTGAACTCGTGCAATGTTCTTCACTTTCCACACATCAAGTTCTTCATAATTCAGGGACCTCTTCACAAATCTTCCCCTGCTGATGCCAACCCACAATGGCAACTCAGGTAAACTAAATGGGTGTTCCATGCTTCACTACTCAAGTCTCCATGATGTCTCACCACTCAGGCCTCCATGGTGCATCAAGTCTCCTTGATGGTTTTTTTTGAATGTCTTGCTCTTTAAGAACAAGGACTGTTTGTGGCACCTGGGTGGCTTAGTCAGTTAAGCATCTGACTTCAGCTCAGGTCATAATCTCACGGGTTTGTGAGTTCAAGCTCTGCATCAGGCTCTGTGCTGACAGCTCAGAGCCTAGAGTCTGTTCAGAGTTTGTGTCTCCATCTCTCTCTGCCCGTCCCCTGCTCACTCTTACTCATGCACTTGCTCTTTCTCTCTCGCTGTCTCCCTCGTGCTCTCTCATTCTCTCTCTCTCTCTCTCTCTCAAAAATAAACATTAAAAAAATTTTAAGAACAAGGACTGTTTTCCACAGTCCCAAGAGCAGAGCTGGGCACACAGAAGATATGTAATAAATACTCAGTCTTGCATGTCTAATCATTTACTAGTTCTTTCTGGGGTGAAGGCTCACCAAACTGCAGCGATGCTGCAGTACACACTCAGAGCTCAGTATCCACACACACCCCACTCTCTGGAAGTTGGTGCTTGGTACAGTAAAAAGCAGAGATACATCTCCCTCATAGCTTGGCTTGCTAACCTGTATCATGGTCAGTGTGCCTTGTCTGTGTAGAATTTAAAGGAAAAAGTAAATAAAGGGTATCTAAGGAAAAGCCTGTGGAAACTTACTTAACCCATTCAAGGCCATGTAGGTAGGTAGATGGTGGATGGATGGATGGATATAGTGATAGATAGAGTATGGCAAGCTTTAGAGTAACTGTCATGCTTCTGGCTAAAATACAACTTTGATACTCAAGTCTCATTGGCCAAAGTGGTCATGCTCTCAAATATCTATGGGCACTAGGCAGGTCATCTAAAATAGGCAAAAGGGTTGAGGTAGATGGTTATTCTATATAAGTTATCATCTACCTCTTCCTGCAGGGGATTACTTTCCAGCCCCATTGCTATCATCTTAACTATGCAGCTTGCTTTGGCCAGTGAAAGAAGAAGAGATGCTCTAAGAGCTAGTGCATTTTTCTTCATGCTCTCTTTCCTCCTAATTCAATACCAAGGATGCTCCCCAAAGAGATCCTTCCTGGCCTGGTGCTAGAGTGAAGGTAGTGTGGAACAGAGACATGGTCACCCCAATGGACATGCAATGTGAGCAAGAAATAAACCTTTCTAGTAAGTGACTGAGATTTGTCGGTCGTAACCCATGATTAATATGCGGGAGAAGACATTAAGGGGTATGGAGTACTAGGTAAGCATATCCCCCTTCTAAAGAGTCTGCAAACCTAGTCTGCCCAATTTCCAAGGTTTTTAAATGTTGGCAATTAATTCATCTCTGGTCACACCAACATATCAAGGGCCACTGGTCTTCAACCTCTACCACCAGCTCTTGGCATTTATAAAATAAACACATACCTAGATCGCACTATCTACACTTATTGATGTGTGGGTTTTAATTTTTTAAATTTTATGTATTTATTTTGAGAGAGAGAGAACCAGTGGGGAAGGGGGAAAGAGAGAATCAGAAGCAGGCTCTGCGCTGAGAGCAGAGAGCTTGATGCGGGGCTCAAACTCACAAACCCTGAGATCAGGACCTGAGCTGAAGCCTGATGCTTAAATGGCTGAGCCACCCAGGTGGCTTGATGTGTGATTTTTAATTCCATACTATACAGTTGGAATACATATGCAAAAAAATTAATTCCTAAGTCAGTCTGAAGGACTACCTAACATCCCCGCCTCAGTGCCGCTTGATTGTGCTCTAAGTACCTTTTCAAATGCTAACACCCTCATTAAGGGTCTATAGAACTTATTTGACATTTTAACTTTCATTTTATTGCATATTAGTGAAGAGATAGTCTTCCCTTCTGCATCTGAGCCTGCCATGGCTCCTGTCTACTTCCAGAGCCCCACCCCATCCATCGCAGTCTTTCAGGACGCTCCAGACCAGAAAGAAAGGCAGTCCGCGGACTACTGTAGGTCTGAGAGTTCTCTGTTGCCTGTCCAATGGGATAAGAAACCGGTTCCAGAATATAAACCATGTTACTAAGCTTTAGTTCAGTGGGGTTTTTTTTTAAACATTTAATGAGGCTTTTCTGAGAAGGAAATGGTGCACGGATTTACAATCAAGTGCAAGTTTCCTGTCACAGATCACTGCTCCACATAGCACAACTCTGGCAACACTACATTTCTTTCTGTTCCTCAAAAGTGCCAAGTTGTTGGGACCCTGGGTGGCTCAGTTGATTTAGTGTCCGACTTCGGCTCAGGTCATGATCTTGGGGTTCATGGGTTTGAGCCCCGCATGGGGTTCTGTGCTGATAGCTCGGAGCCTGGAGCCTGCTTCAGATTGTGTCTCCTTTTCTCTCTGCCCCTCCCCCCTGCTTGCATTCTCTCTCTCTCTCTCTCTCTATCTCTCTCTCCCTCTCTCATTCAATAATAAATAAACATTAAAAAAAAAAAAAGTCCCGAGTTCTTCCTCATCTCCTTCCCATCCCATTTGTCCTCTGCCAGGCAGCCTCTCATTTCAACCTCCAAATGTCCTTGCCTCAGGCCTTCCCTGCGCACCCTCTCTGACTCCCCGGTTGTTCTGATACACCACCATACGTATTCTCTTCACAGCATTACCGCCGTCATCATCCTTCTATTTGTATACCTGTTTATTGTCTGTTTTCAATCTCCAAAGCATTCCCCACAAGGCCTAGCACCAGCAAGCTCAAACATTTATTGACTAAATGAGTGAGGGATGGAGGGAAGCACAGACAAGAATGGCTCAGAATACATGACATACGTATCCGTGAGTGTCAAGGAAAAACAGCAACACCTTCTGTGACTCATTGTGAAGCATCAGAAGGACCTCAGCTTGCCTTTGAGGGTTGCTGTGCTTCCGCCCCCAGTGAAGACTTGCCGAGAAGAGTTTTATAACTCACTCCCCCTCCACAGCATGTTATGAGAGCTTTGTTACAGACTGTCAGGTAGCATCATGGTGTTTTTCCGTCCTGTGCTGGGAACATATAATAGGAAGGTTATTAAAATCATCTGGGATGTGTCACAGCATCAGATCTTCAAATGATTCTTTGAATCACCCGAGCACAGCACAGCCCCAGTTAAACTGGTGCTAGAAAAGTGAGCCATCTTCTCGGATGAAACAAAAGTCTTGCTGGTAGAACAATTACAGAAAAGAGCTACAGAAAAGACAGCCTGAGCGACTACCTTGCAAAATGGCTGCAACTCTTCCTATCCTGGTGGGGTTAATCTATAACTGGAATCTGAATTCTTTTTCACAAATTTTTTTCACAAGGTTAAAAAATCAGATGCTTCAGGGCCTGATGCAAGGCATTCTAAGTGGTGGGGCCTGTGGAAAACCTGAGAGCACACGCCCGAATGAAAACCACAGCAGTCAGTTTCTGACAAAATATTCCCATGCAGGAATGCAGGCCCAGAATTGTCAGCACTTCTCAGTTTTTGCAGAGAAGCTGGAAAGCTCCATGAGAAGCTGGATGTGGGATATGGATACACAGGAGTATAGGGATCTATCAGATTCGACTCAAATGCTATTTATCCAGCCCAGGCTATGTCCAAGTCACTGTCCTGGATATCTTTACATATTCTAGATAAAGCTCTTTTTCAAAAATTAAAAAAAAACAAGAACTGGGATCCATGGACTTGAAAAGTTTTAACCTTCTCATAAAAGCAAGATATGTGCTTAAATAGAACATAAGACAACGTGGCGAGTGCGGCGTATTAAATACATAAACGAGTGGAAGTGGGCACAGTCATGTGTGTGTTGGCTACGATCATGATTGCTCTGAGAGTTAGTGGTATCATTACATTATCCTGACAAACGCGATCGCAGGATTACCCTGATTAGAGAGAACTGAGAAGGCCTGGCGGAGAGTCTCAAACACATTAGGCCCTCCGTAAACACCAGCTGAATGAAGGACTGCATGGTGATGGACTTGAGAAATGAGAGAATTTCAAGGTGTCAAGAAAGGAGGCCTGGGCTAAAGGAGCAAAGAGGCTAGGAGGACAAATGCGTCCCCGAAACATGCGCAAAGTGTGTTTGGATCAGAACTTAAGGAGAAAGACTAAGAGGCAGGGGTGGAAGGACAGACTTAGCACAGAGCGCCCTGACTGCCCCTGCAGACTCCACCTGAATCACAGCAAGCACTTGAACTCATTGTAAGCCTGCTCTGCACAGCCTGCTAGACAGCAGTCGGATGTGACTACTCAGTCAAAAGGAAACTAGTTCTCAAAAACAGTACCAAATTTTAGATATTTAGGACATGGAGAATGGTTTCTTGTGCATACATGCTTTTATATAATTGACATCATGCTGTGCTAGTTATACAAGTTACTTAACCTTTATATTTCTTCATCTGGAAAATGGGGGTGATAGTTTTATCAACCACAAGTTGTGGAGATGAGATCATCCATGTAAAGCACTTCAGAAAGTATCTGACAGAGAAGAAAGTGCTCTATAAATGTTCCCTACTTTTATTATTTGTGGTGGTGTATTATGCTGAGAGATGAAAGTGGAAAATGCCTTGCTTGGGTCTCCGTGGTTTGTGGGCAGTAGTGTAGGTGGGAAGCCCATGACACAACCTCTCATGTCTAGGATGTTACACGCTGCTCCAGAGACCAGGAGATGGACACCCACTCTGGGAGTCTGCAGTCCAGCCCCACCCCATCACCTTCCAAGTCTCCAGCAGCCCCCTCGCTCCCATCCTAGCCCCTGGACAGGTAGGCTTGCATTCCCAGCCCAGATCCAAAAAGTGAGCCTCTTGCCAGGAAAGCAGCTCTATCTCCACCTGCCGCCGGGCGCCCTCTAGTCAGTCACTGACTCCCTCTCTAAGGCTGGGAGTTTCCGTCTCAACACAGTCAACTCCAATCTCATTTTTGTTTCTCTATACCCACTTCCTGTGCTCCATGAGAAAAGAGAAGTACTTTTTTCTCCTTCACAGAGGCATAAATTGTATATCTGCGGTGAGGAGTGGAGGCTGAGTTATGAAACTTGGATCCAGAACCCATTTTTTATGACTGGGGCCCACAGTGGTACCAACAGATTAAAATTAAAAGATTTGATTGTTTGATTTATCTACCTCTTCATCATCCAAAATAATATTAAAATCAAAAACTTACCAAGTCATAAATGAGAGTGAATGCCCTGTAGAAATCAAATAGGATATTAAAATGGAGAGCTGCTGCTTCTGTGTACAGGCTGGGCAGCTGTCCAAAGCAAGAGTGTACTGAGTTACAGGAGAGACCAAATCACACCAAAGACCTGTGATCCCAGCAGCAAAGCCAGGGCCACAGGCAGCACTGGTGATGGGGGTTCTCATGAAGATGCCGGAAGGCTTTTGAAAGCAGTAACCTAGAAGCAAAGATGAATTTGGCAACCAGGCAGCTGGGAATGGAGAGGAGTCAGGAAAT
The DNA here is from genome assembly GCF_008692635.1 of Crocuta crocuta. Classification (NCBI taxonomy): domain Eukaryota; kingdom Metazoa; phylum Chordata; class Mammalia; order Carnivora; family Hyaenidae; genus Crocuta; species Crocuta crocuta. Next base: position 744,713 of record NW_027530975.1, read on the forward strand.
TAGACCCAGGATTGCTGTCAAATGCTTTCCCTGTTGCTTGAGCCTATTTCTACTTTACCACTTTCAAAATGTGGCAGCTTTCATTCCAGGGACATCATAAGGCACCACTTGCCTCAGACATCAGTCTTTTAAAAGTACCTCAATAACACAGGTTGCTTTTAATGGTTCTGCTATTAATAGTGAATGGCGCCTCAGATTCATCAGAAATCATGTGTTTATTTGCTTTTCACAAGCGTCTATTATTTTGGCTAAAGGACTAGGTACTCATTTCCAGTGCTACTGTGTCACCAATAGGAATGAGGGGACACTAAGCTCCAAAAACTTATTTTCTCATGATTTCTCTAATTTTCCAAGTGTTGCAAATCTTCCTTGTTTTGTGGGTTAAGTATGTTTAAAAACAACAGAGTGATAAAATGTAAATACTGGTTAAAAGGAACTTGTCCTGTTGCCATAAAAGTTCCTACACAGCAAAGGAAACCATCCATGAAATGAGAAAGCAACATATCAAATGGGAGAAGATATTTATAAGTTATATATTTGATAAAGGGTTAATATCCAAAATATATAAAGAACTCATACCACTCAATAACAGAAAACAAAACAACCAAATAATCCAATTTAAAAATGGGCAGAGAATCTGAACATTTTTCCAAAGACATACAGATGGGCAAACAGATATGTGAAAAGGTGCTAAACATCACTCATCATCAGGGAATGCAAATAAAAGCCAATGAGATACCATCTTACACATCTTAGAATGGCTATTAAAAGAAAGACAAGAAGTAACAAGTGTTGCCAAAGTAGAAAAGGGAACCCTTGTACACTATTGGTAGGAATGTAAATTGGTAGGATCCAGAGGTTCCTCAAAAAATTAAAGATAGAACTACCATGTGATCCAGCAATTCCACTCTTGGGTATTTATCTGAAGGAAATGAAAATGCTAACTCAAAAAGGTATCTGTACTCCCTGGTTCACTGCAGCATTGTTCACAATAGACATGATATGGAAGCAACCTAAGTGTCCATCAGTGGAGGAATGGATAAAGAAGATGTGACATACACCAAAATGGAATGTTTTTTACCCATTAAAAAAAAACACACACACACAATGGCAGAGAATCCTGTCATTTGCAACAACATGGATGGACCTTGCGGGCATACACTAAGTGAAGTAAGTCAGACCAAGACAAATACCATGTGATCTCACATATATGTGAAATCTAAATAAAAAGCAAACTCACAGAGAACAGACTGGTGGTTACCAAAGGTGGGGGGGGGGGATGGGCAAAATGGGTGAAGGTGGTCAAAAGGTACAGACTTCCAGTTATAAAATAAATAATTCCTCGGGATGTAATGTACAGCATAAAGATTATAGTTAATAACACTGAACTGTATATTTGGAAGCTGCTAAGAGAGTAGATCTTAGAAGTTCTTACTGCAAGAAGAAAATTTTGTGACTCTGGTAATAGATGTTAACTAGACTTACTGTGATCATTTCACAACATATGCAAATATCAAATCATGTTGTACATGTGAAACTAACATGTTATACATCAACTGTATCTCAATTTATAAAATCAGAATACATCAAGCAAGTAAAAGCAATATGGAGAAATAGAACAGAAACAAGCTTTTCCGTGTGACAGATTTGGGTTCATATCATGAGTCTCTGTGATCTTGGGTGAATTATCTTTCCATATGTGCACAGAATGCTAACCCTACCTTGGAAGGATATTTGGGGGTTCAAGATAATGTATGTAAAAGTTCTTGTCCAGTAATGGTATTATTTTAATCACAGACAGAATTTTTACTAGGAATTAAATTATCTTGGCCCTGAAAGAGTCAAGTTCAACACCATGCAGATAGTAAATGAATCATTTTATTTTTTTTATATTTATTTTTGAGAGAGAGAGAGAGAAAGGGAGAGCACAAGCAAGGGAGGAGCAGAGAAAGAAAGATGGAGACAGAATCAGAAGCAGGCTGCAAACTGTCAGCACAGACCCTGATGCAGGGTTTAAACTCACAAACCACGAAATCATGACCCAAGTTGAAGTCAGACACTCAACCAACTGAGCCACCAGATGATCCACAAACGAATCATTTTAAAGGTTTCTAGTGTGGTGGCAAGAACTGCTGGATACTAACAAATGGATGGAGTATGTGAGGGACAGGGAACGAGTGGATTGCAAGTAAAAACATTCTTTGTCTTTAAATCTGCCATGTTATAACTGTTCTGAAAATTCTTTGTACTAAAAATGTATGTTTCACATTGTTTGGGATAAATTAAAATGTTAAAGAGAGAGAAAGAGATCTTTTCATTCTTGACAAATAAAACTTCCCCACAGGGAAGAAAAAAGAATTTGCTTTTGTCTTAGAAAATGCATAATGCTTTAGATATTTCATTATTAGGACATTATCTTGACTTCCAAAAATGAGCTCTGTGGGCCGGTATTAAATCAGAAGTAGGGGCACCTGTGTGGCTCAGTCAGCTAAGCATCTGACTCTTGATTTCGGCTCATGTCATGATTTCACAGTTCATGAGATTGAGCCCCTTGTGCAGCGCCTGCTTGGGATTATCTCTCCCTCCCTCTTTCTCTGCCTCTCTCCCTGCTCATGGGCACACAAGTTCTCTCCCTCTCATTCTTTCCCTCTCTCTCTCTAAATAAATAAAATAAAATAAATATGCTTGCTATTTATTAAATAAAAATAAGTATGCTATTTCCAGTACTGTAGGAAAAAAAATGGTTTAAGTACATTTATATTCCTTTATTTGTCTTACATCCTAAATATTCTGTTGTCATGGAAATGCATTCTACGAGCATCATATACAAAGTGTGTTTGTATTCCATGTAAAGAGATTTCCAGTATTTGTCACATTTGCCAATCCCATGTAATAGAAAGCTGATTATCCAGGATTCATATATGATATGAATGTATGATATATGAAGCATCTGGCACAATTAATCCACTAGCTTGAATTGAAATGTAGTTTAAAGGACACATTGATAGCTACAGAATGACTAGGAGGAGGAGGACAAAAATGAATAAAATTAGAGAGTGAAGGGGACTTAAGTAAGAAGTGCCACAGAGAAGATGGCATATTTCTTCTCTGTGCTTTTCTAATGCCAATGAGGAAGTGTTACCAGTCAGGATCCTTGGTTGAAAACAAAGGCGTCTACATGACTAACTTGAGCACAAGAGTTTACTGAAAGAATGTCAAGCAGCTCACAGAATCACAGGAAAAGTTAAAGTTTTGGAAAGAAGGCACAAACGAAGAGAAAATGGGAGGCTGGAATTGGAGACAGAGTCATGTCACAAGAAAAGCTTGGTGAAGGAGACTTTGCAAATGCCAGGCCACTCAACGGCACTACTGTGCTTTCTCTTCATGACACTCTAGACACAATCTTCTGGATGGGCCAAGCTCAGGCTAAGCTGAGTTGTGTACTATTGGCCAGAGGCCAACAGGACCCAGCCTTTTCAACTTCCACAATTGAAGGCAGAACCTCCACCTCCTACCAGCCTCAAACAGAAGGAGGCTTCGATGTGGGGAAGTCCCCTCAAAAATACAAAGTTCCCTCACAGAAAATGTTCTTTTGTGTTTATGGTTTATATACTCTACCTCTAGAGAAGAATTAAGGAAGCTAACAGTAAAAGGTACAGATTCAATGGATATATGAAAATAAAGGAAAGGAATCTAGAACCTCTGAAACAAGGCTAGAAAGGCCTTAGCAGACTGGAACAGAGGGATGCTAGAAGAAGTAAGAAAAAAAAACGTATCCCTTATTTCTGTGACATTTTACCTCACATTCTTCTTGCTATGTTTTTCTCTCTCCCTTCTCCTATGAAATTTCTTTCATGCTCAGTAGTGTGAAAAGGTATAAAAAGACCCTTCCCAACTACAGGGCTTCTCAAACTCATTCTTTTGTTCTTCTGGATCAGTTTTCTTGAGGTTTACATGTAAAAGACAACGAGTATACGATGTTGAAAATCCTGGTGCACTACTGGTCAAGGTACTAAAAGCAAAATCCTCTAAATGTCTGCAAGAAATGAGAGTGGTTGAATCAGGTGCTGCGGTGAGAATAACCTTAGTACCAAGTCATCAAAAACCTATTCCAGCCCAAGGTTTTGCATCTTAGAGGTTAGGTGACCACAGGAAGCCCACCTAACCTCCATCTTGGTACTCAATGTGGCAGGAGCGACAAAAGACCATACATGAAAGTTGAGGTGCCTCCAGACAACTGTTTTCATCCGTTCATTTATTTATTCACTGACAGCTTACTACATGAAAGCATAGTGAAGAAGACACAAAGGTTACTACTCTCAAGAAGCTTATATACTAGTTGATTATTTAAAGTTTGGACAGAAACTCAAATGGCTTCAGTAATCAGAAAAGACAAACTGTGAAGCAGCTGTTTTTGTATCAGTATTGAGTAGTGAAGCCTGGCTCCATACAAGTCCTACCCAAGGCATTATGTCTGTGAACAAAAGAAAGACAGAGAGAGAGAGAAAGGGAAAGAAAGAATGACATATATGTAAATAAATATTTAAAATACAGCATACTAAATGTAATACAGGGTGTGCAAATTAATACAGAAAAGAAGATATTTGTTCAAACAATGTGGGCTGTCAGAGTGTTGAAGAAAGTTTCCAAGAGAACATGATACCTAAAGAGGGTTTGAAAGACGAAAAGGAGACTCCGAGGCAAATAACTGAAGGAAGGACAGCTAAGACAGTGAATACCCTATGCAAAGATTGTAGGATTGAAACTTTCAGTGTATGGTGGGATCTATAAGATGTTTGGAGCAATGGAAACCCAGAAGGAATCCACAAAGAAAGGACACTAGAGAGAGGGACGAGGTACAATCAGAGGAACACCTATAATCACCATCTACAGGCAAGTGGAGAACAATAGAAGGCTTCAAACAGGAAATTGAGGATCTGGAAGCAATTGGGTGGATAGAAGCATAAAACTGCAAGCAAAGAAAGTTACCAGAAGGGTTGGCCACATCACAGGTGACAAATGACGAGACCCTAAGTGAAGGGCCGTGAAGTTAGACACTAGATCTAAAGACAGTGAGGGAACAAAGACTGAGAAAACTTAGTGGTTTAATAAATCTGTGAGGTAACCTAGTGTTAAATGTCCTTACTTTGAAAGATATATGTAGAATCAGGGAAGTAGAAAGAGAACAAGAAGATCACAGTGTCAAGAAAGTCAACAGAAGAGACCATTTTTTTAAATTTAATTTTTAATTTAATATTTATTTTTATATTATTTATTTATTTATTTTAAATATTTAAATATTTATTTTAAAAAAATAAATTTATTTTTTAATTAAATTTTTTAATTTAATATTTATTTTTTAATATACTTTTTTTCAAATTGGCTAAACATACAGTGTGTAAAGTGTGCTCTTGGATTTTGGGATAGATGCCCATGGTTCATCACTTACATACAACACCCGGTGCTCATCCCAATAAGTGTCTACCTCAATTCCCATCACCCATTTTCCCCTCCACTCCACCCTCCCACCAACCCTCAGGTTGTCCTCCGTATTTAAAAGTCTCTTATGGTTTGCCTCCCTCTCTCTCTGTAACTATTTTTCCCCTTCCCTTCCCCCATGGTTTTCTGTTAAGTTTCTCAAGATCCACATTCAAGTGAAAACATGTGATATTTAAGAGGAGATAGGGTTTGTTTGGTTTTTTTTTTTTAATAGCTAGTTTTTTTTTTTTGGTACACTAGTATTCCTTTATTTTATTTTACAAATAGTTTATTGTCAAGTTGGTTTCTATATAACACCNAGATTTCCACCAGCAGTGTAGGAGGGTGGCCGTTTCTCCACATCCTCGCCAGCATCTAGAGTTCTCTGATTTGCTCATTTAGCCACTCTGACTGGCGTGAGGTGGTATCTCAGTGTGGTTTTGATTTGTTTTTCCCTGATGAGGAGGGATGCTGAGCATCATTTCATGTGTCTGTTGGCCATCTGGATGTCCTAAGAGGAGATAGCTTTAAATGGAAATTGATGTTACAGTGTGAAACATTATGGAAAAGTCAAGTACATTAGAGGCAGAAACATGTTTGTTTGACACTTGTAAGGCTTTTAGATGTTTTGGTAAAAGCAATGGAAGCAAATTTAACGAATGATAAGAGTTACTCTAAAACAGGGAAATCTATCTCAGAAGAGGGTAGGTTACTAGAGGCCATGAAGAAGAGGACCACTGGCCCCACATGGTAGATGCAGGAAGGCCTGACCTGATAACTCATGGTTTGCACCCAGACATACATTTCTTCTTCTTCTAGTGACACCATCTTGATTTTCCTTTAGACAACTAATCTTCCACCCTCCAGAATCTACTTGATTGGGGTTGTAACCACAATATGGATACGAGTCCCAGGACTGGTAGAGGATTCCATTTCCTTGGCCACAGCAATGGATTCAGTGATGAGCCCATAACCCAAACCAGACCACAAACACACAATCCTCTGTTTGTTTTTCACATTTCTGGTTTGGTTTGGTATGAGCTGGTTTTCTGTTTTTTGTTGTTGGGGAGGGACATTTTGTGGAGCTTTGTTTTTGTTTCGTTTTTTTAGAGCTTCTGGTTCTTTTCCTCTGGAATCACTAAGCTTATTGGATCCATCCCTGTAGATACTGGAGGCCACCAGCTGCAGAAGACCAGCACTGGGACAAAACCAACACAGAGGAGATCAGAACCAAAGGATGGAGAGGAGGGCAGAGGAGGAGAGAAGAGGGAAGGAGACTAGGTTCTAATGGCATCATTGGAGCATCTGAAGGCACCCATACTCATATACTTTTCAATAAAATGAACAGATAGATCCTCTTTATTTATACTGCATCCATTTAAAGTGGTTTTGTCTCTTCTGTTCCAAAACCCGGGTCTGAAACAGCAGGGGTGGGGGTTGGGTTGTTAGAAGCAAACCAGTTTCAGTGCAGCTTTGCCTGGGGCAGCTCTGATCACAGATCTCCAAGTTTGTCCCCCACCCACTCAGTCAACCAGTAAGTTAGGGGTCTTATCCTCCAATTCTCCCAGGGGACTGAGTCAGAAGAACATATGAGGAAGCTTGCAGGATTTCAGCAGCATGAGCCTGAGCCAAGGCCATACTGTTGTGGATGGATCAAGGTTTCTGGGAACCAGCTGTGAAAAATGGTGATACAGTACAATTTCTAGAATTTTTAGAGCAAGGACCCCTGACTGCTGCTATTCTGCAGAAACTAAGGACCAAGCCACTCTTTTCTGTCAAAGTAAGCCAACATCTAAAATGCAATTACTGTGAGAAAGAGAATCCTAAACACCTGCCACTCTGCATTTCAAGCAGATATTAGGGCTTTTTGCACAGAAGTGCAGCATTCAACTCCAGGGGCACCAAACACATTTTAGTTATGTGAACAGCACCCCCTGGAGTTATGCCCCCATTCAACCTGAGCAGCCATATGTAATGATCCCAGCAGATACTCACTAACTAGCTCATTAACATGAGCGACCCCCACAGTACAAAAAGTCTACATCTGTGTAAACTACAGAGTGGGATGAGAAGTTATTCACAACAGCTCCTACAGCAGGAACCTTTAGCATTTCAGGTCTTCAGAAGTGAGCTGCTGAGTTGACCATGTGAAACCACCTTGTCCTAGGCTTCAGGGCAGGGTTCACAACCAAGGTTAATAGAACAGTCCACTCCAGTCTGAGCCCCTGTACATTCTCTTTCCCAAGGGGATTAAGTTGATCCAACACTGAACAAAACAGCTGCTCCTCAAGAAAGCATCTGGATTTTTGGCAATCATGTTATTGAGCCCATTTATAGTAAATAAAAATTAGGTAATTTAATTGTTGGGCAGAATCAGAGTTTGGGGCCCTATGTAAAACCTCTAGATTCCAGGCTGCCCCTTTCTCTTCCAGATCGGGGACACAGTGAAAACACGTACAGACAGCCTACTCATATGTAAGTTCGGAATAGAATTGCCCAAAATCTTTGCAAGGCCCAATACTGAGCCCACCTTTCATGATATGAATAGTGTGTCCAGTGAGGTCTCGATCCAGATCTTTCCTCGCCATCAATTCCATATGGGAAGTACAGATTGTCTCTAGCTTTCCAAAGCAGAGTAGGGTCTCAAAGACCAACCAATTGACCCTAAGCCTCACTTAGAGCAGCATTCTGATAAAAGTGCTATGTTTTTTGCCCATTCAGAAGGACTGAAAATCCATTTTTCTTATTTCTTCAGTGAAACTGCAAAATATTAAGAAGTTGTTTTCTCCCTAACTGTATCCTCTCCATAGACACTATGTTTGTACTCAGAGGTACAATTGGATTGCAGCCTTTTTATTTTTCTTTTCCCAGTGAGAACTTCTGCTCACAGCTAATGGTCTCCTTATACCACGTGCATTTTTCTCAGTGACAGGAACATTCACCTTGGATGATCCAGCCCTTAAAAGTCTGTGCTGTGTGTCTCCAAAGAGGCACTGTTCCAAAATAAGAACTGCATTCACACTTTGCAGAGGACTTTCTCTTCTCTCACACTTAGCATGATGGGATCTCCCAGCCCAACATCAAATATTCTGCTAGTTCACATTTGTGCAAATCACACAGAAAGATTTTTTTATTCTCTTCAGTATTTCAAAGGTAGGGATTATGACTAGGTGATCATAGTGAGAACCTACCATTTATTAAGGACCTAAGATGTACTTTACAGCTACTATCTCCAATCTTAGAATAACCTAGTAAAAGAGGTGTATCCAAAACCAGATAATTCAGCTGAGGTTTAAACTCACATCTCCCTAGGCCCAAATCCCAAGATCTTAGGCCATGGGCCTACTCTCTAGATCAGTTCAAGCACAGAAAAGACAGACATCCATAGCTCACAAAAAACTGGAATTTTATCAACGTGATATCACACAAAACACAGTTGCTACAGTGACAGATTTGGAGATCTTGATTGTGCCAGGAGAGTGCTGATCATTAGATTTATGATGATCATGCACTAAAGGATTAGGCCTCATTGGCTTGGTCAATAAGCCGGTGACACTATTCACAGCAAGGACAGAGAGGGAAGTGACAGCCTGTAACAGATCAACAGAACAATAGCAAAAAGCAGGTGACAATCTTCATGATGGAATCCAGGGTCTGAAGGAAGCCACGTATATAATATTCAGACATAAAACATTAAAGTAGTTGAAGAGTGAAGCTTCTAAGTGAAACACTTATGAGACCAAATATTTCCTGCTTAATAATGAGAAATAAGATTTAGACAGCCACAAGTGCCTGCCAATGACAAAGCACCTTCTAGAAACAGCACTGATCAATGTCAACATATGTATGTAGATGATAATGGGTAGCAAGGATTCCTCCACACCTCCGGTTCCAACAAGTTACCAGCAATTCACCAAAAATACCTGAATGGTTATGGATCTCATAAAACTTTAAATATAGTGTTAGAAGATAATTAAGTAGACAGATATGGATTAATATGAATAGACAGAATCATATTATGTTATACAACCAGACAGATTAGTTAAAGTATATTCAAATGTAAGTTGGAGAAAAACTAGACTAATCCTGGGATACCCTGGATTTTAGTTTTTAAAAATTCATATAGATTTTGGAATACAAAATACCTGTGTCTGATTCTAAATCTGAGCTTCAAAATACTAAGAATCCAGAAAGACAGGTGTCCTAAAATAAAATTAAAACTAAATTTTATTTTTATAAAACCACAGCCATTTTGACCATCACATAAAAGACAAGGTCACGCTGAAATAATAAATCTTCTATTTTTGAAATAGAGAGAAATAAATTATATTACCATCAGACAAAAGTTTTTTAAAACCATAGAGAAAATATAATCTAATCGGTGAGATTCAGGGCCCTAGAATGAGCTGAGTCGGGTGGTCAGGGGATGTGAACACTCTGCAGTCTTCAGTGTGTTTGTGCGAAAGTGCAGTTGCTGAGAAGAGATGGAGGCAGCTCATCACAGGATTTGCAAAGGAGTATGTGACCCAAACAGGGGTGAAGACAGACTATAGTGAAGTCTGAGAGAAATTGAAAACCTGGTCAATGATTGGAAGCTATCACCATCACGGATTGGAGCCTAAAATAAGAACTTGCTAAAATATAGGTACAAAATCTCTGAAACTCAAAACTCAGAAGAATAAAGGACCCTTCTGGAGCCATAAAAGAGCTGACTTTGTGGCCTTCAGTAGCATCCAGAGAGCCAATAGTCCATCAGGTCATTGTTCCTCTCTATCCCCCTACAAAGGACAAAGCCCAAAATGTGTAAGGGATTTGCTTTGTTTTTCCAACCACTGGGCCCTAGCAGTTCACAGCAGCTGGAGCCAGTCCAAGCAGCATGCTGGAAGGGGATAGGCCTTGTATTTCATTTTTATAGACCAAATGGCTTCTCAATAATTTATCATCTGTGTGATGGAGAAAAGTACCAATAAAATGTGATTGTAAATCTCCATCTTCTTCCAGGATCAATAAAAGAAGTTAAAGAAAGCTAAAAGAAAAATGACAACACAGTTTTCTGAGCTAAAAATGCACGTTTTCTAAAATCAGATGCTGCCCCTATTTCTTAAACTAAATGTCTTTGAAGATGTTGAATTTGAAAAGTAGGGAAAAATGAATCGGTTTGGGGGGTTGCTGTAGAAGAATTGTGCATATTTGGGCAGCCTCTTGAGTGAAATCTCCTTGAAACAGTCTAATAAGAATCCCCTGTGAAACATTTTATCTGCTGTTTTCTGTTAACAATGCAGACCTGCATCTTTGAATTGTGTTTGAGCCCCTCATCCCAGAAAAGGTTCTTTATAGATGAAGGAAAATAAACCATGCACCTGAAGAGGAGGATGGGGCTGACATTAAAAAGGACTATAATGAACAAAACTCAAAATTATAATAAGGAACAGAATAAGAAACTTTAAATTTTTTAAATATTATTCATTTTTTGAGAGAGACAGACAGAGCATGAGTGGGGGAGGGGTAGAGAGAGAAGGAGACATAGAATCCAAGCAGGCTCCAAGCTCTGAGGTGTCAGCCCAGAGCCCAACACTGGACTTGAACCCACAAACCACGAGATCATGACTGGAGCTGAAGTCGGATGCTTAACTGACTGAGCCACCCATGCACCCACAGAATAAGAATGTTTAAAAAGAAATAAAACTTATCACTGGATGGATTTCACCAGAATCCATCTCTTACACATTTGTGGCATTTTGCCCCTAAGAATATATTTTCACTGGAAGATTTTTTTCCTTTATCAGCAAAATTTTGTGGCACTGTGCTCTCTCAGATGCATCATCAGTAGTTACCTTGAAAGGTTAGTGTGTGTAGCTCTGGCCTCTGAGCAGCTTTCACATTTACTGCTCCCTACAAATATAGGAGCCCGTAAGAATTCCAGCCTGCACTGAACAACCAGGCTGAAGACTGACTCCCTTTCCTGTCTAGTCAATGTCCCAATCAAACCCAGTGCACACAGGTAGCTATTACATATTCACAGAACAGCAACAACAGCTAACATTTATCTAAAGTTTACCATGCCCCAGGCACTGTTCTAAGAACTCCTGAACAAAAACCCTTATATAGCAGGTACTATTATTACCCCATATTATGGATGAGGAAATTGAGACATGAGAAGCTTTAGTAACTTAACTAAGGCCACACAGTTAGTAAGCAGTATATCCATGATTTAACTCAAATAACAACCCATTTTTCCTACTTTTTGGACAAGGACTATGAGCTTCAAAGAGGTCAAGTGGCTAACCCAAATTCACACAATTAGTAAAATCAGCAAAATCAGAATCGAACCCAGGCTCCTTCCCGATACTCGTTTGCAAGGCTCTAACACAACTTCAGCAGCATTTAAATCCTGTACAAAACTTCTTACTTTGGTTGTTTTTGACTTAAACAAAATCAAAGACCATTCTTCCAGACAGAAAATAAGAAACAAAGCTCCCAGGAAATAAAAATATTCTCTAGATTTCTTGCTCTCCCCATATGTGAAAGATTAATACAGAAGAGTAATGTGCTTAATTGCTTCAAACTTCACTGGCAAGAGGAAACAAGTTTAAAGAGTCATACACATTCAAAATACCAATAGCACAGAAAAGGAGATGAAAATACATATCAGTGTCCTGTCAAGAACAAAAGAGTTTCAGCTTACTTTACTTAAATTCAGTTAAGAATGAGATACACTGGCTCCTTATTTCTAATAAATGAACTATTTACCTTGGCAAACATTAGAATTGAACTTGCTTTTGGAAGCACAATGTCATTTGTAAAAAATGCATTCATCCCTGCATAATAAGGACACTTGCACTGACTTCAAGTGTTTATAATCTTAGAGAGAAAGCAAAATGCTTTTGGCAGCATAGTTTTTAGGCTTAGATTTAGATAAACCAGGGCTTAGACAAAGAACTTGCTCTTGGCAGTTCTTTGTGAAGCAGCCAAATTTTACTGTCAGCACCTCTGCAGCTTACCTACCTCCTCTACCTCCAGGTGTGTTCCTAGGACTTACATACTGTTCCCGAGGTGTTCTCTAGAAGGCCCACCCCACCGCTGTTAACACTGCTTCCCTGGAAAGTCTGATGTGGCTCTCTCTTTCTGGCACAACAAAGACCCACTTTTCTCCCTTAAGTAGAGAGAATGCAAGGGCATATTTTTGAGAGGGGAGAGGTGTTAATTGAAAAAATAGAAGATATTGCTTAATGTTTCCCCAACACTTATTCACTCTTCCTATATGTTTGTAATATAATTTTCATGACCATGCAGAGATTGCATAGCACAGCATCTCTTCCACCTAACCTTGGCCATGTGACTAACCTAATCACTGGCTAATAGGATGCAAGCAGGAGTGACATGTGCAACTCCTTAAAACTCCCTGTCTTAAAAGTGAGTCCTCTGGCCTCTACTCCCTTTTCCCCTTCCATGGGTGCTGGTAAACCAGTTTCAAATATGTGGAGGAGGGTAAAACCCAGGGAATGGTAGAACAACAAAACAGAAGGAACCCAAGTCCCTGGATGTGCTCAAGGAACAAAACTTTCTATAAATCCAGGACCATCTGCCTACCATAATATCACTGTGAGAGAGAAAGAAACTTTAGTTCTGATAGAGCCTCTGTAATTTTGACTCTGTAAAGTGGTCAAACCAACATCCTAAGTAGTATGGGCAAGAAGAGAAAGGAAAGCACAAGAAGACCTCCCCAGAAGTCACACACACACACGCACCCCTCCTCTGTGCCCAATTTCTTCATCTATAAAAAGGAAGAATACCTCTCTTCCAGTACCATTGTGAGGATTACATTAAATAACGTATATAATACATTAAGTAGACATCATAAAGTTTCAAGTTATCATAACTTTTAAAACATTTCAATCTTCTCACTTGAGGGGCGCCTGGGTGGCTCAGCCGGTTAAGCATCCAACTTCAACTCAGGTCATGATCTCACGGTTTGTGAGTTTGAGCCCCACATTAGGCTCTGTGCTAACAGCTCAGAGCCTGGCGTCTTCTTTGGATTCTCTCTGCCCCTCCTCTGCTCATGCTCTGTCTCTCTCTGTCTCTCAAAAATGAATAAACCTTCAAAAATTAAAAAAAAAATTTTAAGTTACAATCTTCTCATTTGAAACACCAGAAGTTCTTTCATTCCCACATTTCTAAGTGCAAAATATCTTTATCAGAAGATTCTAGGAAGATGGTAGAGTAGGAAGCAATAAAAATCTGTCTTCTCACCCAGACAACAATTTTACTGGCAGAATTTGCCTAACAATTTTGGAACTCTGGAGTCTTTTGAAGGCATGAAATTCCAGTGCAAATTGATCTATAAGTTGCGGTTAATTTTCATCAAATTCAGCTGTTAGTAGAGTATCCATTCCCTGACCCCCACAGCAGGTAGCTATGCATATGTTTCCAGAGCAGCTTGTTCATAATTTGCAGGAGTCAGGTGGGCATAAAAAACTCTGTTCTAATACAGGGATCTATGCTCTGATCAGTGATTGCTGCTTCTGATCACAAAAAAGCAAAGGGGCAAACAGCCATTGTTGTTGCACCACTCCCTGTTTAGATGACATAACTGCCAGGTAATGTAAAGGACTGGAACACTTCCACCTGCTTCATTTTTTCCCCCTCTTTTGGGAGACAGACATTAAAGATGAGGACATTCAAAAGCAACTGCATATATGGGGAATATAAGTAAGTGTGTGCACCCAGCAAAGGGCACAGATTCAAAAAATACTGAGAAGACCTTAAGTTTAAAACTCAGGCTGATCCTTGGCACAGAGACAGTTGATAACAATCAACATAACAAAAACAATAACAAAAACAGCAAGCCCTGAGGAAAAAAGAGAATCTGATTTCCCAAGTTACCACATTTTCAGATTCAAATGTCCAACTTTCCACAACAACAAATTACAAGGCATACAAAAAACAAACAAACAAACAACAAAACCCAGAAAGCCTATTCAAAGGAAAAATATAAGACAACAGAAACTCTCCCTGAAAAAGACCTGATGGCTGATCTACTAGAGAAAGACTTTAAAACCATTGTCACAAAGATTCTCAAGCAACTAAAGGGAGATACGGAGAAGGACAAGAAAATGATGAACAAAATGGAAATAGCAACAAAGAGAAAACCTAAAAAGAAATGAAAAAAAAAATCTGGAGCTGAAAGGTAAAATAACTGAAATGAAAAAATTATTAGAAGGATTGAAGGCAGATTTCAGCAAGCAGAACAAAAGCATCAGTGAACTCGAAGATAGAGTAATGAAAATGAAGTCTGAGAAACAAAGAAAGAGGTTTGAAGAAGAGCAAACAGAGCTTAAGAGACCCTTTGGACACCATCAGTAGATGAATATATGCATTTTGGGAGTGCCAGAAGAGAAGAGAAAGAGGCAGAGAGAAAATTTGAAAAAAAATAAATAAATAAAACAGCTGAAAAGTTCTCAAATTGAATGAGAGGCATGACTACAAATATCTAAGATGCTTAAGGAACTCCAAGTAAGATGAAATCAGAGACTCACACTGAGATACATTAAACTTTAAGACAAAGAGAGAATCTTGAAAGCAGCAATAGAACTCATCACATACAAGGGATTTTCCGTAACATTATGAGCAGATTTCTCATCATAAACATGGGAGGCTAGAAAACCGTGGGCTAATATGTATATCCAACAAAACTGTCCTTCAAAAATGAATGAGAAGTGGTTGGAAGATGGAGGTGGAGTAGGAGAAACCTAGGATCTCCTTGTCCCACAAATACAGCTAGATAACTATCAAATCATCATAAATACTCCAGAAACCTACCTGAAGATTAGCAGAACAAATTCCACAACTAAAGTTAAAGAGGCCACATCAAAGAAGACAGGAAGTATAGAGACACAGTTTGGGAGAGAAATGGATCTTAGATGCTGTGGTGGGGAGGAAGCTGTGGTCACAGAGACAAAGGTAAGAGATAAATTAACACACAGGGGAGCCTATGGGGAATCAATTCCCCACAACAATCAGTTTGGAAAGTGATAGGGCCTAAATTTCATTAGTCCGTGCACCCAGTGGAGCTTAAAGCCTGCAGTTTTAAAGGTGAGAGTGTCTGACTCTGGGGAGAGCTTGGAGGACATTAGGGCTACTCGTGGAGAAAACAGGGCAAACAGCTCAGTACATACAGCATGGTAACAGTGGTCTGAAGAGTGCCTGAGGCACACAGTAAAGACGTTGTTTGCTCATCTTGGAGAGTGTTCCAGAGAGGCAGTGTTCACAAAGAGCCCTCTGGGAACAAAGGAACTGGCCAGAATCATTTTGCTCCCCCTCTCCTCAGCATAAACACAGGGTGACCTGTGGAAACCAATGCAGCACAGAAACTAACTGGCTTGCACCAAGCCTTGCCCCGCTGTGCTCCAGTGGAAATACCCTTCCCAGTCACACTTGCCTCAGTCCCAGTACATTGGGCTTCCTCCCCCGGAAGACCTATCCAAACCTCTGCTAACACTGAGTCTCCTCACCCAGGAGTTTTGTGAGGCTTCAGTGCTGATGCAGCAGTGACAGGTCTCATTTCACAAGCAGGCCAGAGCATATCTATTTAACACATGCCACCAAACATTGCCCAAAACAAGCAAAGAAAACCTCTACAGACAACAGGCCTGAAGGATAAAGTGGCTAGGGCACAATAGCAGAGTGCATATAGTACACATTGGAGATAGTCCCGGAAGGACCAGGCCTTGGAGAACAGGGGACACCACACTGCAGGGCACTCCCCGACCTCTTCTTTGCAAGGTCATAAACCTCAAGAACAGAAGACATAGCTGACTTTCCTAACACAGAGAAAGAGGCACAGGACTTAGAAAAAATAAGAAGACAGGGTAATATGTCACAAATGAAAAATCAGGATAAGGCCACACCAGAGCCTTAAGCAAAACAGATATAACACGCCTGGTGGAGAATTTAAAGCAATGATCATAAGGATACTCACTGGACTTGAGAAAAGAGTAGAGGACATCAGTCAGACCACTAACACAGAGTTAAAGAATAACATAACAGAGATAAAGAGCTCAATAAACAAAATGAGAAACATGCTTGATGGAATGAACAGCAGGCTGGAAGAAGTAGAGGGATGAATTAATGACCTAGAAGACAGAGTAATGGAAAATGTCCAAGCTGAACAAAAGAGACAAACAAGAATTATGCAAAATAAGAATAGATATAGGGAACTCAGTGAACTCAGCAAACATAATAACATTTGCATTATAGGAGTCCCAGAAGGAGAGAGAAAAGGAGACAGAGAATTTATTTGGAGAAATAATAGTTAAAAGCTTTCCCAGTCTGGAAAGGAAAAAGATATCCAAATGCAGGATGCACAGGGAACCCCCAACAAAATCAACAAAAGCAGATCAACACCAAGACATATTATAATTAAAATGGCAAAATATAGTGATAAAGTAAAAATTTTAAAAGGAGTAAGACAGAAGAAGACAATTACATATAAAGAAAACCCCATAAGGCTGTCAGTGGAATTTTCACCAGAGACCTTCCAAGCCAAGAAGGGCAGGCATGATATATTCAAAGAGCTTAATAGGAAAAATCTTGGCCACAAATATTCTATCCAGTAAGGCTGCCGTTCAGATTAGAAGTAGAGATAAAGTTTTGTTTGTTTTCCCAACAAACAAAACTAAAGGGATTCATGACCACTAAACTAGCCCTGCAAGAAATATTAAAGGGGGCTCTTTGAGTAGAAAAGAAAGACTAAAAATGACAGTATGAAGGTAGGAAACACAAAAGCAGTAAAATGAATATTTCTGTAAAAAATCAGTCAAGGAATTTACAGAATAAAAGGATATAAAATATGATACCGTGTACCTAAAATGTGGAGACAAAAGGAGTAAAGAATGGATTCAAACTTAAATGACCATCACCTTAATATCGGTGGCTATATGTAGAAGATATTATATACAAACCTAATGGTAACTACAAGTTAAAAACTGTGCAAATATGCAAATAATAATAAATATGCAAAGGATAAAGAGAAAGAAATCAGCAAACCATGAAAGAGAGAAAGACAGAAAAGGATCAGAGAAAATATTCAGAAACAACAAAAAAACAGGTAATAAAATGGCAATAAATATATCAATAATTACTTTTATTGTAAATGAACTAAACATTCCAATCAAAAGACATAGGGTGACAGAATGGATAAACAACAAAAATGACAACAACAGCAAGACCCACTTATATGCTGCCTACAAGAGACTCATTTTAGACATAAAGACACCTGCACATTGAAAAGTGAGAGGATGGAGAAACATTTATCATGCAAATGGATATCAAAAGAAAGCCAGAGTAGCAATACTTACATCAGACAAAATAGGCTTTAAAACAAAGACTAAGACAAGAGACAAAGAAGGGAACTATGATAAAGGGGACAATCTAACAATAAGATATAACAATTGTAAACGTTTATACACTCAACATAGAAGCAACCAAATACATAAAAAAGTTACAACAAACATACAGGAATTAATGAATAATAATACAATAATAGTAGGGAAATTTAATATCCCATGTACATCCATGGACAGATCATCTAAGCATAAAATAAACAAAGAAATAGTGGCTTTGAATGACACATTACAAAAGATGAATTAAACAGATGTATTCAGAACTTCCTATCCTAAAACAGCAGAATACACATTCTTTTCAAGTGCACATGGAACACTGTCCACAAGAGATTACCTACCTATCAGGCCACAAAACAAGTCTCAACAAATTCAAAAGGATCAGTCATGCCATGCATTTTTTCTGACCACAATGCCAGGATACTAGAATTCAACCACTAAAAATAATAACACTGAATGGGTCAACCAAGAAATCAAAGAAAAAATCAAAAAGTATATGGAAACAAATGAGAATGAAAATACAACCATTCAAAACCTTTGAGATGCAGCAAAAGCTGTTCTAAGAGGGAAGTTTATAGTAATAAAGTCCTACCTCAAGGAGTAAGAAAAATCTCAAATACAACCTGATTTTACACCTAAAGGATCTAGAAAAAGGACAACAAACAAAACTAAAACCAGCAGAATGCATGAAATAAAGATTAGAGCAGAAATTAATGATATAGAAACAAATAAACAAAACATAGAACAAATCAGTGAAACCAGGAAGTGATCCCTCAGAAAAAAATCAATAAAATTGATAAACCTCTAGACAGATTTATTGAGAAAAAAGGGTAAAGACTCAAATAAATAAAATCACAAATGAGAGAGGAGAAATAACAAACACCACAAAAAAACAAACAATTATAAGAAAATTGATAAAAACCCTCAACAAAGTAGGTTTAGAGGGAACATACCTAAACATAATAAAGGCCATACATGAAAACCCCATAGCTAACATCATCTTCAATAGGGAAAAACTGAGAACCTTTCCCCTAAGATAAGGAATAAACAAGGATGTTCACTCTCACCACTTTTATTCAACATAGTACTGGAAGTCCTAGCCACATTAATCAGAAAAAAAAAAAAAAGAAAGAAATAAAAAGCATCCAAATTGGTAAGAAAAAAGTAAAACTTTCACTATTTACAGATGACATGATATTATATATAGAAAACCTAACAGGGTGTCTGGGTGGCTCAGTCGGTTAAGTGTCCGACTTCGGCTCAGGTCATGATCTCACAGATTGTGAGTTCGAGCCCCACATCAGGCTGTGTGCTGACAGCTCAGAGCCTAGAGCCTGTTTCGGATTCTGTGTCTCCCTCTCTTTCTGCCCCTATCTGGCTCTCACTGTCTCTCTCTCAAAAATAAATAAACATTAAAAAAAAAAAAAAAAAGAAAACCTGACAGACTCCACCAGAACACTACTAGAACTGATAAAAGAATTCAGGAAAGTTGTAGGATATAAAACCAACATACAGAAACCTGCTGCATTTCTATACACTAATAATGAAGAAAGCAGAAAGAGACATTTTTAAAAATCCCATTTACAATTGCACCCAAAATAATAAGATATCTAGGACTAAACATCACTAAAAAGGTAAAAGACCTATACTCTGAAAACTGCAAAACACTGATGAAAGAAGCTGAAGACCACACAAAAAAAATGGAAAACTATTCCATGCTCAAGGATTAGAATAAATATCATTAAAATGTCGATACTACCCAAAGTAATCTACACATTTTATTCTTTTTCTTCCAAATTATTTATTTTTATTTATGAGGATTTTCTCAATTTTAAGCTGAAATTAAAATGTTTCTATTCGCAAAATGAGAATTATTTGTCTCTAGTCCATAAAACTGTTCATTCTCCTTACCAAAATGAAGATAAGCCAATAGGTCTTATTTCGGTTTATGCAAAGCATTTAACTCCATATAACTTACAGGGGAAATGGGCATATTTGAAAACAGCCACAAGGACCAAAGTAGAACACGGGATGGTAATGAGCAGAGTCACAGAACCTGCGGAAGAGGTGTGTAGGGCCAGTCTCATCGGAACCTGTAAAGTCACATTCTTATACGCTGATCTAGATTTCAGATTGCTCCTTTGGCAGATGTCCTTATTCTTTACAGCACAAGGAGCTGCCACTTCGGACTGAGTCCAGCATTTCAAAATTGGAAACTCTTGGTCACAATACATCAATAAATCCTGATTATTGGCCACAATAAAGGTTTTTCCATTTTTACTACATAGTCTATGATAGTGGTAGTGCTTAGGTGGAAAAGCTTGGCAACAATGCACCGTGAGTCTTGTCTGGCGTATGTTAGAACTTTAGGTTCCTGGAACAACTAACTGGGAGCTTCTATATTAAAATTTTCTGAAACCATCATTGCCTCTGTTATGTTTCTGTCATAATGAAGCCAACTCATATGGATCCACAAAAAGTCCTGTCAGGATGTGCTATTTAATTAAGAGTCGGCAGGTTCGCAGGTCCCCAATGCTTTCTCCATATTTCACTTTTATTAAAAGGTCTGTGTGGGACACATCTTTCAAAACTTATTCAACATAATTTCAGAACAAGAGTCCTTATGCCACGGGTGGTGAGGGATGGCAGTGCAGGCCATGGCTGGTGTGCTGAGCCCAGCCAACTCCCGGAGGAACAGCAGGACCCCTGCCCTGATGCCCACGGCCCTGCCAGCCAGGACTCTGGAGAACGTGCTCCCTAGAGGACCACACAAAGAAATGCAGGTGGAGGAGCGAGCACACACAGCATAGCATTCCTAGAGCATGCTACTATGGCGTTAGTGACCCTGATGGAAGACTTGCTGATGCACACCTGAGGTCCTCCTAATCCCCCGCTTCCTCTAGCTCTGGCTGACAGGAAAGTTCTGGTGGGTAGAGGCAGCAGCCTCAGCCACCTTGTTTGCTCCCCCACTAGCCCATTTTTAATATGTTTATTTACTTTTGAGAAAGAGTGTGTGTGAGCAAGAGAGGGACAGAGAGAGAGGGAGACACAGAATCAGAAGCAGGCTGCAGGCTCTGAGTTGTCAGCACAGGGCCCCACATGGGGCTCAAACTCACCAGCCTGAGATCATGACCTTAGCCTAAGTCGATAGCTTAACAGACTGAGCCACTCAGGTGCCCCACAATCTACATATTTAATGCAATCCCTATCAGAATACCAACAGCATTTTTCACAAAACTGAAACAAACAATCCTAAAATTTGCATGGAACCACAAAAGACTTCCCAAATAGCGAAAGCAATCTTGAAAAGACAAAGTTGCAGCCATCACAATTATGGATCAAGTTATATTACAAAGCTTTAGTAATCAAAACAGTATGGTACTGGCACCAAAATAGACAAACAGATCAATGGAAGAGAAGAGATTATCCAGAAAAAACCCTACCATTATATGGTCAATTAACCTCCCACAAAGCAAGAAAGAATGTTCCATGGGAAAAGGACAGTCTCTTCAGCAGATGGTGCTGGGAGAATTGGATGGCTACATGTAGAAGAAGGAAACTGGACCACTTTCTTATACCATGCACAAAAATAAATTCAAAATGGATGATGGGCCTCAGTGTGAGACCTGAAACCATAAAAATCCTAGAAGGGAGCACAGTCAGTAATTCCTCTGACATCAGCCATAGTAACTTGTTCCAGATAGGTCTCCTGAAGCAAGGGAAACAAAAGCAAAAATAACTGTTAGGACTATATCAAAACAAAAACTTCTGCATACCAAAGGAAACAATCAACAAAACTAAAAGGCAACCTATGGGATGGGAGAAGATATTTACAAATGACATATCTGATAAAGGGCTAATATGAAAATATATAAAGAACTTACACAATGAACACCCCCCAAAATAATAATCTTATTAAAAATGAGGAGACTTAAACAGACATTCCTCCAAAGAAGACATACAGATGGTCAACAGATGCATGAAAAGATGCTCAGCATCACCCATCATCAAGGAAATGCAAAACAAAACCACAATGAGATATCACATCACACCTGTCAGAATGGCTAACATCAAAAACATAAGAAACAAGGCAAGGATGTGGAGTAATAGGAATCCTCATGCACTGTTGATGGGAAAACAAATTGGTGCAGCCACTGTGGAAGACAGTATGGAGGTCCCTCAAAACATTAAAAATAAAACTATCATATGATCCAGTAATTCCACTACTGGGTATTTACCCAAAGAATATGAAAACACTAATCAAAAAGATATACACACCTCTATCCTACTGCAGCATTATTTACAATAGCCAGTAACTTGGAAGGAGCCCAAGTGTTCAGCAATAAATGAATGGATAGAGAAGATGTGGTATGGGGTGCCTGATTGGCTTAGTTAGTAGAGCATGCAACTCTTGATCTCAGAGTCATGAATTTGAGCCTGACATTGCAGGTAGAGTTTACTGAGAAAAAAAAGAATTGGTGTGTGTGTGATGGAATATTACTCAGCCATAAAAAATAATAAAATCTTGCCATTTGCAACAACATGGATGGAGCTAGAGAGTATAATACTAAGCAAAGTAAGTCAGTCAGAGAAAGACAAATACCATATGATTTCACTCATATGTAGAATTTAAGAAACCAAACAAATGAGCAAGACTCTTAACTATAGAGAACAAACTGATGATCACCAGAGGAGAGATGGGTAGGAGGATGGGCAAGAGGGTGAAAGGAACTAAGAGACACTTATCTTGGGGTGCTTGAGTGGTTCAGTTCATTAAGTGCCTGACTCTTGATTTTAGCTCAGGTCGTGATCTCACAGTTCATAAGTTCAAGCTAGTGCAGAGCCTGCTTTGGATCCTCACTTTTCCTCTCTCTCTGCCCCTCCCCTGCTCATTCTCTCTTCCTCTCGCTCTCTCAAAATAAATAATTTTTTAAAAAAAAAACATTGAAACAAGAGTCACTGGGGTGCTTGGGGGCTCAGTCAGTTAAGTGCCTGACTTGATCTCAACTGAGGTCATGATCTCTTGTGAGTTTGAGCCCTGCATTGGGCTCTGTGCTGGCAGCACAGAGCCTACTTGGGAGAGCCTGCTGTCTCTGTCCTTCTCTCTCTGCCCCTCCCCTGCTCAAGTGCACACGCGCACTCTCTCTCTCAAAATAAATGAACCTTTAAAAAAAAGAGTGCATTTATCTTGGTAAGTACTGAGTAATGTATGGAATTGTTGAATCACTATATTGTATACCTGAAACTAATATATGTAAACTCTATGTTAAGTACACTGGAATCAAAATTAAAATTAAAAGAAATTATAATGAGATATCACCTCACACCAATTACTACATTTTGGCTACTATCAAAACACAAAAAGCAAAAATCCCAGAAAATAAGTGTTGGAGAGCCTATGGAGAAATTGAAACCATCCTGCATTCTTGATGGTACAGATGATGTGGAAAACAGAATGAATGAAAGTATCTCAAAAAATTAACAATACAATTACCATATAACCCAGCAATTCTACTTCTAGATATACACCAAAAAGAATTGAAAACAGGGCCTCAAAATATATTGGCACACTCATGTTCATAGCAGCGGTATTCACGATAGCTAAAATGTGATGGCGCCTGGGTGGCTCAGTCAGTTAAGCATCCGACTTTGGCTCAGGTCATGAGCTCATGGTTCATGGGTTTGAGCCCTGCATTGGGCTCTGTGCTGACAGCTTAGAACCTGGAGCCTGTTTCAGATTCTGTGTCTCCCTCTCTCTACCTCTCCCCCTTTCACTCTCTCTCTCAAAAATAAACATTAAAAAAAACAATAGCTATAATGTGGAAGCAACTCAAGTGTTCATTGAAGGATGAGTAGATAAGCAAAATGTGATATAATTCATACAATGGAATATTATTCAACCTTAAAAACGATGAACTTTCTGATCTTTGCTGCAATATGGATAAACCTGGAGGACATTATACCAAGTAAAATAAACCAACCACAGAAAGACAAATACTGATTGATTCCACTTATACGAGGTGCTTAGTCAAAATGATGGAGACATAATGAAGAATGATAGTTGTCAGGGAAAAGGGAAGTTATTGTTTAATGAGGATAGACGTTCAGTGTTACAAGATGAAAGAATCATAGAGATACGATGGTGGAATGGTTTCACGTTATGAACGTATTTAATGCCACTGAGTTGTACAATTAAAATGGATAGGATGGTAAGTTTTGACATTTGTATTTTACCACAATAAAAAGAATTGGGAAAAAAATATCTTTATGATCCGTCCTTTTCTCTTAATTCTCATTGCTATTACTTAATTCTGGCTGGAGGTCAGGACCAGACTAGCCACAGGCTGAATCCAGGCCAGAGACATGGTTTTTGCCTTGAATTAGATGTCAATATAAAAACCAGGAGGCTCCAGATATCATTTTCCACTTAGGAGAAATGATAATTCCAGGTCTGGGCAGGACGTTTTAAAAGATGAGCTGGGACATCTTGCCATACAGGAGAGTAAAGAAGTTATCAAATACCTTTTTGGGCTGTGCCAAATGATTCTGGAGCCAACCTACAGAGGCTCAGATATATAAAATGTGAGATGATTTTATCATCAGCAAGAACTGCAATACATTAAAAACCATCATATATATTTAAATCTGTGTGTTCATAATTGTAATAAAAACAATTAATTGATAACCAGGGAAGATCTTTGGAAGCTAACTCATTATTTTGAAAATATACACATGAAGGGTGTTCATTGTGCCCTCCCTAAACAAAGTACACTGCTAAGTAACTAAATAATGGATAAAGGAAATTTTCTCTTTACAGAAGTATTTTAGCTAATAAGTAAAAATGTTTTTGTGCACACACATACCACATAAATATATATTATCAATATAATAGAAAGCCACTATTCTGTAGCCTCAAAAGTAGTTGAGGAGCTCCTGGATGGCTCAGTCTGTTAAGTGTCTGACTCTTGGTTTTGGCTCAGGTCATGATCTTATGATTTCGTGAGTTCGAGCCCTGAGTTTGAGCTCCGTGCTGGGAAGGGAACCTGCCTGGGATTCCCTCTCTCTCCCTCTCTTTCCCTCTCTCTCTGCCCCTCCCCACTCATGCTGTCTCTGTCTCTCTCAAAATAAATAAATAAACTTAAAAAAAAAAACCACTAGTTGAACCAAATGTTCAATATGAAAGCCTGCTAATACCATAGAAAAGAGAGACATTCATAGTACAGGTCTCCTGCATATGAAAGAACACAATACCACTTATTTACCCAGTTTGACCAAAGAAGTTGGGCTGAAATATGATCAAGCTTCTATATATGACTACCAATTGACAGAAAATACAGAGAAAAGGTGAAAATATTAAATGATAATTTAAGGATGCAATCAGAAACAATCCAGACTCTGAGAAATTTTACAGAACAAACATCCCAGTTTCTTTAACACAAGGGAAAAAAAACGCAAGATAGCCATGAAGGATTATCTCCCAATACTCCACAGCACTGGGATTTAAAGTACAGACTTTAAGCATTCAGAGTGTCTTACAGACAAGTGCTACCTGTGCCATTCATCAGCCATTTGCATGTAAAAAATAATTTAACCTCTTGAAGCTTAGGCTTCTTCACCTATAAAATGGTAATACTAATGGCAACTATCTCATAGAGTTGTAAGAATTAAGATAATGGACATTAAATACTTAGCTCATTACCTAACTCACAGTACATAAACCATAAGAATTATTTTTATAATCTTCATCATTGAAGAATGTGTGCTGAATGAGTGAATATATAACTAGAATTAATCTGCTAAAATATTAAATATGAACTATTCTTAGCTGGTTAGGTTGACCACCTCATTTACTCAATATTCACTGGGCACTGGAGCTGGTGCAGATGGTACAAAAATGAGTAAAACGTGACATATACCCTTGGACTTTTGCCTTTCCAAACAGAAGTCCTACATGTCTTAACCCCAAGTAATACTAACTAGTGAGGATGTCAAGGCCCTTCTAACAGGCCTTTCTAAGAGTTTTCCCTTTCCCTTCTGCTGGGAAAACTTTTAGAGTGGAGGGCCACCATTCATTCTTCTCTCATACAGAACCTGACTAAGGGATGGATGATGCTCATTGGCATGACAGTGTCCTCTACATTACTGAATCACTTTGGAATCATTAACATTCTTAACAGACTTTGGCTACCTTTGTCTGGCTCTCTTCTGCTGTTTCTCCCTTCCAAGCACAAGGTTTCCTTCTGCTCCATATACCTCCTGAAGATCAAAAGATGGACGTATTCATCAGTATGACTTGGACAGGGAAGAAAATAAGCAAATGAGCTTGCCAGAATGTTAAGAGAACAAGTACTCCCTCATTAGAGAAGAGACAACTGACCTACTTAAAAGCTGAGATTTGAATGACTAATGCAGTAGAGACAGTTCCCACCTTATAAACACTCAACTTACAAATGACCTGTTCCAGCCCCAACCTAGGAAGCTGCTGTCACCATGGGAACCACCAGGTGCAGGAAGGATGGGAAAATGAAGACTTTATAGAATCAGGGAGTTTAAAATAAACGAAAAATATTGAGACAAGAATAGCATGTTTTCCCAACTATATCTCAAGTTTATTCACTTAACTCTGTTTTACTGCCTGAAATTCTATAGAAAACCATGGGTTAGCAAACAGGGTTTTTTAAAAAAATTGGGAGTTTTTGCAATACTCTGTTATTTTAAGGTTAATTTTTCACTTATGACGGGAGAGTTTCTTAATGTCAGTATTTTTAATCAGTTACAAATACTGCCTTTACTTCACCAACCACGGCACCCCAGGCACAGCATCCTGAACAGCATTCATTTGTAAGTACAATTCACAGCCACCACGTGTAGGAAGCTGAACCACCATTTATGCGTGTAATACAATAGGAAAGGAGTCCCTGGAGTTCTTATTTTGGGGAGGTGTCTCTAAGATGGATGACATAAACCTGAGGCAGTCCTCAGTAAAGCCTACTCCCTGGCAGGCCAACTGAAAAGAAAGAGGCCAACACAGAGAAGCTGATCTAAAAAATGTATAAGGTAACAGACACAGAGAAAGAGGGAAAAAAAATCCTGCTGAAGTCATTTGAAGTACAAATTATGTACTTCCTAGTTACATAAGCCAATTCAGTCTTGACATGCTTAATATACTCTGAATTGTGTTTTTTGCCCCTTATAAACAAAAGCCCTAAAATAGTTTCATTCATAAACCTGCTGGGTTTTTCTGGCTGGTCTCCTCCCTGATCACTCAGCAGGCATCTACCTGGTTCCCCAGATATTGACCTCTCTGCCTCAGGGTCTTGTCTTCCAAGGACAGCTCGAGTAGTAATATTGGCCTGTGTTCCCCAGATCAACTTCTCTCCCTGGAGCTGACCCATGAGAGGGAATACTATACTTCTAGGGGCAGCACCCCTTCCTTAATTATGTGATGTGGGCCCTCCTTTTCCTCCTGTGTTGTTGAATACACCTTGAACAGTACTAAATATAATTCCAAATATTTCTCAATAGCTTTTGAAAACAGTGGAGATATCACTGAGGGGGGGGGAGGGTCACAAAAGCTGAGCTACAAATATTTACATTGGTAGAATAAATGAAGTTGAACAGTGGAATACTATGTGTAATCAATGGGCATTTGTTTATTTCATTTCAGGTTTTAGTTAAGGTTTTTGCCAATTTTATTTCAATATAGTTTGTGTAGTCATTTCCTAGAAATTAGATGACATTCTAGGATATCTTTTTAGATTTTTTTACATTTTGTTACAAGGAGGAAAAAACTTAAAAAGGGGGGGGGGAAGGTCATACCTAATTCTACATTCCTAAAATAAGTATTGCCTTCCTGTTTGCATCTAATGTATTTTTTCTAAGTCAGAAAACCAATTTTTTCTTTCTAAAGCTCCACCATATATTTCCAGTGGCATTAGTGGGTGCCAATGATCACCTACCACATGTGCACCGGATGGTCCATGTAGCAGGCAAACAGAGTCTGGCCATCAGCAGACCAGGCCAGAGAGGTACACTAGGGTGGCTTGGACTTGCTGCTAGTATTGATAACTTCCTGCTTCAGTTCATCTACAATTATCTTGCCTTGTAAATCCCAGATATTGATCCTGGGGCCCGTGGCAGCACAGAGCCAATATTAGTTAGGACTGAAGCATAGAGTATTGATGATATCCCCACCATCTAGAGTTTACAGGTCTCACAGCATGGCCCTAGCCATCCTTGCTTCCAGAAGCACAGAGGGATCCATCTGGAGAGATAATCACAGTGTTCAGGTAGTCCATGTGGCCAATGGGATTGGTCTTCAGCTTGCAGTTTTCTTGGTTCCATACCTTGACCAGCTTGTTCCAGCCACAGAAGACAATGATGGGATTGCTGCTATTGGATGTAAAGCAGATGCAAGACACCCACTCCAAATGGCTCTCATCCTGGACAGTATATTTGCATACACCCAGAGTATTCCACTACTTGATGGCTTTATCTCAGGAGCCAGAGATAATTTGTGGGCTGCCAGAGGAGAAGGCCCCACTCAACACATCCTTGTACAGCCTACAGATCTGTGTGTGATGGTACGTGTTGTGAGATCCCAAAGCCAAAGGGTTCTATCCCAGGAGCCTGAGAGGGCAAACTGCCCATCTGAGGCTATGACCATATCACTAACAAAGTGGGAATGACCCTGAAGAACGTGCTGTGGGGATGCCCTAGTTAGTTTCATCCCTGGTCAACTTCCGCATGCTGATGGTCTTATCTCAAGAAGCAGACAGTATCATGTCCAGGAACTGGGAAGTGGTGGCGATCTAGGTCACCCATGTATTGTGGCCCTTGAGGATGCCACAAAGTGTCATCTGCTCAGTCATGGTGGCAGCAAGTGCAGATGTCACCACGATGACAAGGATAAAGCTGGATGGCTCAGCATGGGGGCCCTGCTGAGGAAGAGAGAGCTGCACCTGTATTTCTGTTTTCCACACATGAAATCCCAGTGATATAAGTGTCTTTTTGCTCTTTTACTTATATTAAAAAATAAAAGCTTTTATTTATTTTATATTTATTTATCAGATCGATATCTGATCTTTATAAATATAATTTAATAGGCATATATGTAATATAACTAGTATATGTGCTGCTGAAGTGAATACATATATGTAATATAACTGTAGACAGAAATATAATTTAATAATTCTGTCTATTCCTTCCAATAGATATATAATTTATTTGATATTCATAATTTAAATTATCTAATTGTTAGACATTTTAATTTTTTCCCAATGGAAAGTGGGATTATTGAATCAAAAATCTATGAAAAGTTCTTCCTGCATATTATGCAAAATCCATTCTCAAAAGAATTATTCAAAGCCACTCCACCGGCCAAGTGTGGGTTTATGTATTGATGTTTTACTCGTTATGCAAAATATCCTGTCTCCACTATTATCTTATTTTCCTTTTTCTTATATAACAAGTATTACATGTTACCTTTTAGTGGACATCGTATAAATTAAAATCTGAATCTCAGAAAGAATAAGTCTTAAGAGAAGAGACAAAAATGAATGCTCGCAAGTATATAAGCTTCTTATTTCTAAATCTTTTGAAAGTTAACATTATTAATGTATACTATTTATAATTCTTTTCCATCTTCTAGACACTGTAACTTATGGAGAAGAATGTAATCTTGCATAGGCATGCTATTACCAGTAAAGACTCTGGTTTCACAGAGCGTTCAAACATATATGCAAATCCATTATTTCGTACCTCACCAAAAAATGGGTATACCATGTAAAAGACAAAATTGTAAGGATAAAAGTCAGAGAAGGCAAAATCTAGAGATTTCCTTTGAAAAGTTTTACATAATCACAAAGAAGAGGGATTAAAATTTATGAACGAATATCACTCAAAAATGCTCCATGTTTTTCTGACGCTTGATGCATCTAGCTTCCCTGTTTTGAGGTTTGAATCTTTCCTTAAGACAAGTATCCAAACTGTAAATCTCCAGGGTGCTTTACTTAGGAAGCAGCAATAGGCTGAGGTGGGCTATGTGACTCTTGATGTGGACTCCGAAACCATCTTAAAAGTCTGGAATTCAGCCAAGAATGAGAAGCAGCTCGGGGCTGGACTTGGGACAATGAAGACTGCAATGACTGACATTTAAACAGTTGTGGTCAGACTCTAGAGATCAGCAGTCCTAAAATAGATGGGATGCAAAGCTGATAGACTGTTTGCAACTCCTTGCTTGTTCATTAGAGAAATGTATGTAGTCTTCATAAAAGCAATGGAATGGTGCCACATATCTAGTTATATGATGATCATATTCCAAATGGCATATGCTAAGCTCTTGGATTTAACAATTCACTCATAAGCTTTTGCTGTTAAGTATATATAACAGCAAAAAAAAGGTACGTTAAAAGAAAAAGACTATTTCTAACCCAAATTAATCTACAAGAGTATTGATTGGTTATATATACGGAGCGTTTAGTGTGTTCAACCCTTCATTCATTCAATGGGTATTTGCTGAATACCTATTAAGCATTAGAAATTCAATGATGAATAAAGGTCTTTGCCCTCTGGGACAATGCATTTTCAGAGGTGGAACAAAAGGGAGAAGACAAATAAATATAATAATTATAATTAATTAAACTAACAAATACAATTTATGTAACAGAAGATTGTGTGAAGTCCCCAAAGATAACATAAGAAACTGAAATGGAGGATGACAAAGTTAAGGAGGTGGGAAAATCCTACATGAGATGGCTCTTTGCACTTTACAGAACCTATTATTTCAAAGACATGCCTGTCCTCCTTCCTCTGACCTCTACCAGCCTCCAGCTGCTGCAATGTCCCCACTCCACACGCACATACAGTACAGTCACACATACGCACTCCTCTTTTCTGATAACCCCAAGACTTGGCTCAGTATTATGAAATTAAAAAATCCTACTTTTAAAAAAAGTTTTTAGGGGCGCCTGGATGGCTCAGTTGGTTAAGCATCCAACTTCTGCTCAGGTCATGATCTCACAGTTTGTGGGTTCAAGCCCTGCATCTGGGCTCTGTGCTGACAGCTCAGAGCCTGGAGCCTGCTTCGAATTCTGTGTCTCCCTCTCTCTGCCCCCTCCCCCCTCCTGTTCTGTCTCTCTCTGTCTCAAAAATAAATAAAAAACGTTAATTTTTTAAAAAAATAAAAAAGTTTTTAATATTTATTTGTTTTGAGAGAGACAGAGTGCAAGCGGAGGAGGGGCAAGAAGAGAGAGGGAGACACAGAATCCGAAATCCAGGCTCTGAGCTGTCAGTGCAGAGCTGAATGCTGGGCTTGAACTCACAAACCACAAGATCATGACCTGAGCTGAGTCGGATACTTGGCTGACTGAGCCACCCAGGCACCCCAGAAAGTCCTATTTTAAAGAAACTGCAGGGGGGCACCTGGGTGGTTCAGTCAGTTAAGCGTCCGACTTCAGCTCAGGTCATGATCTCACAGTTCATGGGTTCGAGCCCCACGACGGGCTCTGTGCTGACAGGGAGCTCAGAGCCTGGAGACTGTTTCAGATTCTGTGTCTCCCTCTCTCTCTGATCCTCCCCTGCTCACGCTGTCCCTCTCTCTCAAAAATAAATAAAACATTAATAATAATAATAATAATAAACTGCAGAGGGTGGTTCAGTCAGTTAGGCAACCAACTCTTGGCTTCAGCTCAGGTCAGTCTCACAGACTGTGAGTTTGAGCCCCGAGTTGGGCTCTGTACTAACAGTGCAGAGCCTGCTTGAGATTCTCTTTCTCTGTGCCCTTCCCCTTCTCACTCCCTCTCTGTCTCTCTCAAAATAATTAAATGAACTTAACAAAAAAAAAAAGAGAGAAAGAAACTGCAGGCAATAGGTACTCCTAGGAGCCCCAAATGATACTTGATTATTGGAACTGCAGCTTGACAGGTTTTTTTCTTCCAATCACCATTCTAATCTCTCATAGCACATTCACCAAAAAACCATGGAACAAAGAGCATTTGAGAGAAAGAGTA
Organism: Crocuta crocuta; assembly: GCF_008692635.1. NCBI lineage: Eukaryota > Metazoa > Chordata > Mammalia > Carnivora > Hyaenidae > Crocuta > Crocuta crocuta. The sequence continues at coordinate 776,598 of NW_027530975.1, forward strand.
TCTTGCTTTGAAAACAGAGAGAACTTGTAGGTAGGAAAGGAGCCTCAGCAATCAAGAGGCCTTGTCTACAGCACCGCCATTTATGCTCAGTCTTTCATTGAAAGTCACTGTCAGTTCACTACTAATCTGGACCATGAGGAAATGATTCTCCTGAGGTCGAAAGTAGCTTAACTCTACTGCAAGTCTCTGGGAGAAGGTTTGGGAAGCCCAGCAATGGGGAATCACACCAACTAAACACACCTCACCTGGGATAGAAGGGTGAGAAGGAGGAAGGGCAAGTTCCAGGCTTTGACTCCCACACACTCCCACCTGTGTGCTTGATTAATGAGTAAAGGCAGGCATGCATTGATAACCAGCAACCACGAGTCATGGAGTAGTTGTGCAACTCTGTTCTAAGGCACAGGTCTTAGTTATTTGGTTTTTTGTTTTCTGTTTTTTTGTTTTCAGCAAAACTTCAGATAAAATGAAGTCATAGAAAAAGAGCTCAAAGATGTGATAGAATCTTGCTGAATCCTTCTGGTCACAGCTTAAAGAGATATACATGAGGTCTCCTTAATTGGACTCCTTGGTATAATTTAACCTTAGAAAGGAATCAAATGAATAACAGGTTCAGTTTTTGTTATTAAATAATATGCAGTCACCAAGAAAGAACTGCAGTTGAATTTAATTTCCATTAACTACCTTGAATGCTTGTTAAAAGTAAAACTTATCTAAAATCCTTGGATTCTTATATGGTCTGGTAAATCCATTGATATACAGGTACAAAATCCAAGTCTTCACTCAAAGAAATACATGCCAAAGTGTGATATTTGGGGCTTTAGCCCTTAGTTGGAGAGGTTCCTGTCCTAATGACAGCCCCTGACCTCACATCTAGACAGGTTTTTTTATTCAATGTATGTAAGGTTAGCACTGCTGGTTGAGAGTGTTGATTATGCAGCTGCCACTGATATCAACATTTATTGGTCATCTGTAGGCTATGTATAGATCCTGAGTTGGTTTATAGACCACTAAAAGACCAAACATTAATTTACAACAATAGGATAAAAATGTAATTAAGAAAATTTTTTAAAATGTGTCATTCCCAAGCAAAGCAGCCACCCCAGTAGTGCCAGGCTTACATTTGCCAGAGGATCTGCTGCTGTGTCTTGGGCCATGTGGGTGAGTGTTAAAGAACCCATATGGTATGATGCTCATTTTCTGCATTCTAGGCAAATGGCAGGTGGACTGCTTTCCAACTGTCTTAACAGGCAAAACCACAACAAATCCAAAATTTGGTGGGTTGTGTAAATCCAGGAGAAGACTAGAAGGGCACTGAAAACAAAATAAGCACTTTCTATATGATGATGATGTGATGGTGAGATTACTCTAATGGTGCAGTATCTAATATTATTAAATAACTGTATTTGTATTCATAGTTAGCTCTAGTTCCTAACTGATTTGTAACTGTCATATCAAGAGTCATGTAGTGTCTTTATCATGTAAATATTTTACCTCTCTGTCATCCAAGTTGAGAAATTAGGTTTAGTGGCATAAACATAGTCCCTATAGACAAGAAGATGAAGGAGAAAGCCTGTCCTGATCAGTACCTGGAAATCATGAGTAAGAGTTGTGGGAGGGAAAAGTAAGCTGGCTGACATATGAATTGACTGGCCTGGGGGGCCAGGATTATTACATAAGTTTGAATAAAAAAGTCAAAATCAAAGGAGTTTTTGACCCATTCCCGTTTGGATTCTTGGAATGAGACCTCCATGCAAAGGACTCTGCCAACCTCTGACTAGGGGTAAGGTGGATGGCTTGAGCAAAAGTAGAAGAAATGACAGTGCTCTTTGCTCCCTATGGTCTGTGCATGGTGTGCAAAGAATCCAGAAAGGTCCTAAGTGCCCTGATGAGAGTCTGGGGAGAGGCTGGGAAGACCACTGAACTTACAGAGGCCTGGAGTTCAGTAAAGGAGGCCTGTAAGGTCAAGACTTTCAATAACTGGAGGCAATGTCAAGTCACCAACAGACAGAAGCACCAACAGACCACTGCTCACCAAAAGATCAAAGGGAACTAGTTTTCCTGTAATGGATGCTAGCACAGACTAAACCATCCTTCCCATAGCAAGTCTAGTGAAGAAAGATAACATGAAAATTTCCTCTGTCACCAGGAGACCTCATAAGCTTTTTCCTTACACAGAGAAACCATCTGTGAGATAGTAGAAAATGTATATATTGGTGTCTGTCCTTTGTTCCTGGCACTGAGCTTCTGAAACCCTTGTAATTTCCTAGGTGATAAGAGCACTGCAAGCATTTTTGTTCTAATATTTGGTCTTTCATCCCATACCTAATACAGAGGTCCTAAACCCCTTGGAATTTTCTGGGTGATAGCAGTATCTTTTGTTCTAATGAGGTGACTCTTGATGGGCTCTTGAATGGGTAGCTGGTCATCAGAAAGACCAAGTCATGTTTAAAAGCTTGGAATTCCCAGTCCCACCCCTCCCATTCTCCAGAGAGGAGACAGGCACTGAAAACAGAGTTAATAATGCATCATGCCTACCTGAGGAAGCCTCCACAAAAATCCCAAAAGTATAGGGTTTAGAGAGCTACCAAGTTGATAAGCACATGGAGGTGCTGGAGGAGTGGCTTGCCAGAGAGAGCACAGAAGCTCCACACTCCTTCCCAGGTACCTTTCCCTACACAGGCATCTCCTCCATTTGGATATCCACCTGCATCCTTTATCATATCCTTTCACAAGAAACTGGTAAACAATAAGTAAACTGTTTTCCTGAATTTGTGAGCCACCCTAGCAAATTAATTGAAGCCAAGGAGGGGGCTGTGAGGACTTCTGATTTATAGTCAATGGGTCAGAAGTACAGGTGACAACTTGAGCTCACAACTGACATGGGAAGCAGGATGGGGACAGTTATGGGGTTGAACCTTTAACCTGTAAGAGTTGATGCTATCTTCAGGTGGAGTGTCAGACTCTAGTTACATTGGAGGACATCCAGGTGGTGTTGCAGGGGGTTGCTTGGTGGAGGAGAACTCTGACACAGCTGTGTCAGAAGTGTTGTGAGTGTGGGAACAGTGGGAGAGGAAAAGAGATGAAGAGAAGGAAGATAGGTTTTCTTTATATCATCTTCGGGGAAAACAAGATAAGGGAAGGGGGCAGTAGCTCCATTATAAATATGGATGTTTGAGTGGCTAAATACATCCTTGGAAGTCTTTTAAAACCAGAAGAAGGTAATGGTTTCTTTCACCCCCAAAAGCAGCCCTTTGCTGTCTAGCAGTGGGTTATGAGAGAGATCTTCTAGGAAATAGTTGCATTTTCTTTGCACATCTAGGTGGAATGTATAAATCTGCTACCCTGGCATCATAACTAACATTTATTTAGTGTTTGCTGTATTCCAGGTACTGTGCAAAATGTTTCATAAACCTTATTTAATTCTCACTGTATAGTAAGCACTATTATTACCCTCATTTTACAGTTGAAGAAACTGAGCCACAGAAAGATTAAGTAACTTTCTTAAAGTCAGTGATGAGGTAAGGATTTGAACTCGAGCACTCAAGATGTAGAACCCATACTCTTTTTAAAAAATTTTTAAATGTTTATTTTTGAGAGAGAAAGAGAGAGGAGGAGGGAGAGACAGTGAGTAGGGAAGGGATAGAGAGAGAGGGAGACATAGAATCTGAAGCAGGCTGTAGTCTCTGAGCTATCAGCACAGAGCCCAGTAAGGGCTCAAACCCACAAACCATGAGATTATGACCTGAGTTGAAGTTGGACACTTAACCGACTGAACCACTCAGGCTCCCCTAAAAACCCATACTCTTTTTTTTTTAATTTACATCCAAGTTAGTTAGCATATAGTGCAACAATGATTTCAGGAGTAGATTCCAGTGATTCATTCCCTATGTATAAGACCCATTGCTCATCCCAACCAGTATCTTCTTAATGCCCCTTACCCATTTAGCCCATATCCCCTCCCATAACCCCTCCAGCAATCCTCTGTTTGTTCTCTATATTTAAGAGTCTCTAATGTTTGGTCCCCCTCCCTGTTTTTTATATTGTTTTTGCTTCCCTTCCCTTATGTTCATCTGTTTTGTATCTTAAATTCCTCATACGAGTGAAGTCATATGATATTTGTCATTCTCTGACTAATTTTGCTTAGCATAATACACTCTAATTCCATCCATGTAGCTGCAAATGGCAAGATTACATTCTTTTTGACTGCTGAGTAATACTCCATTATATTTATATACCACATCTTCTTTATCCATTCATCCATAGGTGGACATTTGGGCTCTTTCCATACTTTGACTATTATAGATAATGCTGCTATAAACATTGGGGTGCGAGTGCCCCTTAGAAACAGCATACTTGTATCCCTTGGATAAATACCTTGTAGCGCAATTTCTGGATCATAGGGTAGTAGAACCCATACTCTTAACCCCTAAACTGTGTGTTTTCAAAAACCTTCCTGTTGCATATATTTCAAAGAGCTTCCTACATAAGTCTCCATTACTTGACCAAGAACAATTTTGAAATTATATTGTTTCGTGACAAAAGAACTTATTTATATAAGCATCTGTGTATATTCTTATACAGGGAGAATTATCTGCAATGATATTCACCAACAGATTGAGAATTATGGACTCTGGGTAGTAGAAATTGGAATGATTTTTATTTTTTAAGGTTATTTTTATTTATTTTGAGAGAGAGAGAGAAGGGGTGAGGGCAGAGAGAGAGAGGGAGACAGAATCCCAAGCAGGATCTATACTGTCAGCACAGAGCCCATTGTGGGGCTCAAACTCACAAACTAAGAGATTATGACCTGAGCCAAAATCAAGAGTCCAATGTTTAATCAACTGAGCTACCCAGGTGCCCTGGGAATTATTTTTAAATGTTTCTTTATTCTTTCCCATTTGATTAAAATTTTTATAATACTATGGCTTTGGTTTACAAGTAGAAAAATACAGTGAAGTTTGTATTAATCAGGAGAGAAATGGCTAACTACAATAATAAATCGCAAAATCTCAGTGGCTTAACATATGCAATTTTCTTTTCTGCTGCAGATATGGCAGCTCTACAGGGCAGCTTCTTTTTGAATGGTAACTCAGCAGTCAAGTCTACTTCTATCTTACAGTTCCACCATTTCTACCCTTGGTTTTTAGGGTCGTAGCAGTAAGGGATAAAAGAGAATGAAAAACATGCCTGCTTAAATGCCTCCATTGGCCCAGAACCAGTTACATGACATCACTAAAACTGTAAGGGGTGCACAAGTGTAGTCTCTCACGTGCCCCAGAAGGAAAGAACTGGGCATAAGGCAAACACAAGTAATTGCTATCATATCATAATGTGATTTCCATTTGAAGAACTTAATAAAAGAGCATGGCCTCCAGAGTCGACCTGCCTGGATTCATACCCCAGCATAGGTGCTTATTAGCTATGTGACTTTGAGCAAGTTATTCAACCTCATTGTGCCTATTTCCTCATCTGTCCAATGAGGAAACAGTATGCTGTGCAGGTTAGATAAGGTCGTCTGTTGATAAGCACAGTAGATTGTTCACAGAGATGACTAATATAACTCCTCTTATCCTTGAATGTCTGACCATTTGCAGTCTGATTTTTCCTTTCCCTCCATAAAAAGAGCCAGTTGGTCACCCTACCTTGGATCTGGGTTGTATCTGTAATTTTCTTTGATCAATAGAATGTCATGAAAGTGGCATGTGGGATTTCTAAGCCTAGAATTCAATGAGACTTGCACCTTCTGCTCTTACCTCTTGGAATTCTGCCCTGAAACCACCATGTGAAAAAGCCAGGCCTGGCCTACTGCAGGGTAAGAGGTCAGTGAAGGAGAGGCAAACTGTCCTAACGGAAGCCCCTTACACCCAGCAGCTAACAGCTACCACCAATCGCCAGACATAAGTTCGGCTGTCAGAGCTGCCAGATAATTTGCAGCCACATGCATAACCATGGGCAAGAAAAGCAGAAAAACCATTCAGCTGAGTCCAGTCCAAATTGCTGACTCACAGAATAGTGAGTAAATAAAAAGGTTGTTGTTTTAAGCCACTAAGTTTAGCATGGTATCTGTCACACTGCTTAACACAGTACTGGCACATACTGAGTACTTAATAAATGTCAAGTGGTGTTATCACTATCTTCATCTAATTTAAAGCTCATAATATTTATAGAAAGCACACAGAGCAGGGATTTCTAATCTCATTTCATAGGTGAGAAAATGAAGGCTCAGAGATGGTAAATAGTTTGTCTGATATCACAGACTCCTTAAGGAGTCAACAGAGCATGTAAGAATTGACCTTGTAAATCCTTCTCCAGTGAAGGTCTATTCACCACAACTAAATCCTTTCATGAATAGGGATAGGAACCACAGTGGAATATCTGGTTCTACAGTTTTGCAATTAGTAATTTCCCATCGAAGTGCATAATCAGGTTCCTAGTGCCCAAGTATTTCTTGATAATGACCCTTAGTACTGGATGCATCAGGTTGAACTTTAGAGAAAAGTAAGTAGTTTTTTTTTTTAATGTCACAGAAACTGGTTTCTTTGGAGAAGACTTGATAAAGGTGGTCTCTGAAATCAGAAATGAGATTTGTAGCATATCCATCATCAGCGATCAAAATTCCCTGAGCATGAGTTCCACCACTTTAGCAATAAACCTCGCTGACCTGTCAATTACAAATATTTACAAGTTCCAAAATCCACTAGTTCCCCAACAATTCCTGCAAGCTTATTTTTGGTTAATTATGTGTCTCTATGATTTTTAAATGTTCTTATCTCTTACAGGTGAAGTATGAGTTTTATTCCATTAAGCTGTCAGAGATCTATTTTTTTCTGCATGTAAACATTTCTAACCCTTCTACCTCCACCAAAGTAGACCTGCAAACATAGCTCGTTCATCTCTTCCTTTCATTCCCTCATAAACAATTCATTAGAAATCTTGTTGGATTTTGCCTTCAAACTCTACTCCAAGTACAACACTCCTCACCATCTCTACTGTTATATCCCCTAGTCTAAGATATCAAAGATTTTAACTTGAACTAGCAGTAGCTTTCTAACTCATCTCCCTGCTTCCGCTCTCTCTAGAACAACACTGTGACAGAACTTTTTGCAACAATGGAAATATTTTATGTCTACACCAATATGGCTGCCGCTAACCACATATTTGAAATGTGTCTGGTATAACTCAAGAACTAAATTTTAGTTAATTTTAATTGATGTAAATTTTAATAGCCACATGAGGCTGGTGGCTACCGTATTGAACAGCACAGATAAAGGACATGAGTCTAATCATGTAATTTCCCTGTTTAAAACCCTCCACTGTAATTAAAATCAAATACAAAGTTCCCTCCTGGCCCACAAGGTCCCTCATGGTCTGGATCCTATCTACTTTCTTCCCCTAGCTCAGTACACTCCCACCACAAGGACCTTCTTCATGTCTCTTAAAAACATTATGTTCACTCTCTCCGATATTTGCTCTCTAACATAACCTACTACGTCTTACTCAGGTCTCTGTTCAAAAGTTACTTCTTCAAAGAAGTTTCTACTTCTAGCCATATTCCTAGAGTATGCCCTAAATCCTCTTCTATTCAACATACTATAAATCACACAGCATTTATTATAAACTGAAACTATCTCACACGTGTATTTATTTCTACATATTTGTTTCTAGGTTTGATTGTGCCCTCCATCAGAAAAAAAGTCCACTAAATACAGAGACTTGGTTTATTTATCATCATCCTAGTGATGTGATGTATCAGGGACTCTTGAGTTGAAAGCCAGGTGGCCATAGCAGCGGCACAGCATTTCTTTGAATAGGAGGGTATTATATGTTGTTTTTCCCATGACTCACTGACTCACTGAGCTCACATGACTCACTGAGAGCAGGCAACATGTCCTAAAATAAAATGAACCAGGCCCTTGTGGATGGGCTTAGATTTACTCCAGGAAGGTGTGAGACCTGCAGAAATCATTTAGCCTTTCTTTCTTTTTTCTGTAAGATTCTATTTCTTCTTACTAGTGGCCAGAGAAATAACTTCTGGTAAGAATGAAATCATGAAGAGTCTCTGACCGGGGTGACTGGGTGGCTCATTCAGCTAAGCAACTGACTCTAGGTTTTGGCTTAGATTATGATCTTGCAGTTCATGAGTTTGAGTCCAGCGTTGGGCTCAGTGCCCACAGCAGCATGGAGCCTGTTTGAGATTCTTTCTCTTCCTCTCTCTCTGTTCCTTCCCTGCTCGCTCTCTCTCGCTCCCTCGCGCTCTCTCTCAAAATAAGTAAATAAACTTAAAGAAAAGAGTCTCCAACATTCACTCACCTGCCTCTCTGAACACTGTAAATGTGAATGAAAGATCTCAGGAAGAATTTTCAAAAGCTTCCTGCTCAGTCACCAGCCTTTGGGAGAAGCAATGGATTGCTGTCTGCAATGAGGTCTCCAGAAACTGCTGCAGCTTTCCTGGCAAGTTCATGGTGCTGATAATGATGCACTTCTGAGACTCAAAGGCTCATTTTAGCTCCAACCCCAGTACTGACTCACCTGGAAGCTCTTTCACTTCACAGGGCCTACCACACTTCCCAAACCTTTCCTGCCCTAAAAAACCCAGGCTGAAGATGCAACCACATAAAGCCTAGGGATCTGGTGTTTTAGTCATTTTCTTTTGTGTGTCAGTACCTGTAGGGTTGGCTCACACAAAATGGCCATGAAGTGGTTAAACAGCAAAATTCCTGACTATTTCTGTGGTCAGTGAGAAATGTCTGAGAGAGAGCTTCCTAGAATCAGAACTTCTGTGCAGAGAAGGAAACATTTCAAGTCCAGGATTCATTCATTCATTCATCACCTCATTGATTCATTCCTTTCCTTCAATAAACATTTAGGAAGCTCCTGCTGAATGCCAGTAACTCTGCAGAGGTCTGGGGAAACAGACAAGTGCAATGTAGCCAATGATTTCTGACCTGGGACAGTTCCCCACCACTTCTCTGATAATAGAGCAGCCCTTCCCCCGGATGACAGGGTTGGCCAACCACAGTGCTCCATTCCCCTGGCCTTAGTGCCTTTTCTGTCAGGAATTTTCATCTGGGACTAATAGCAAAGGTTGCCATTTGCCTCTGGGGAAACCGTTCTGAAAACATAATACCATCATGGCCAAATGATCCATCATGTGGAGAAACAATGTCTGTAGTAGGAGTGAAGGAAGCCACTACACAGACTGAAGCAGAGTGATGGGTGAAGGGAGAGAAGAAGAGAGAGGAGGAAGTAGAGGAGGAGAGATGAGGGAGGGCAGGGAGACAATAAGGAGAATATGAGTGAGACCACTTGGTATTGTTTGCTGTCTGAATATAGTTATGCCAATGGCCAGCACCACCCCTCCCTTTTTAAAAAATCAATTTCATAATCCTGAGATAATAAATATTCTCCTCCTCCCATGCACACATTTTCTTTTTTCTTACAATGATTTCATCTACCTGCAACTGACAGAATTTAGATGAAATCAAAGAAGTTGAGGAGGTTACTTGGGTCACAGAACAATCATATACTTAAATAATTGCAAAAAAAAAAATGTGACATGGGCACAAATACAATGTACAGTCATGGCATAAAAGGGAGAAGAATAAACTCTGTTTGGATGGTTCCTAGCCCACCAACCAGGGCTTGGTTTATTCTCTTTGGGGGCATGTTACCTCATACTCGGTAAATGCTAAGTCATTGAAAACACATTATGCAGTTGCCCTCTCACTCAAGAAAGTCTTGGTGACACTGAAGTTAAGTCTGGAAAAGCATAAATCTGCCAAGATGAAAAACTAGGGAAGATGCAAATGGAATGGTATTAGAAAAAAATAGACCTAAAGGAAAAAAAAAAAAAGAAGAGAGAGAGAAAAGGAAAAATAAGAGCGGTAGATTAGAGACATCCACAAATTCTTTGCTACTTTTCCTAGTGAGAAGTTGGATTTAATTCCCCTACCCTGAACTGGCCTTGACTTGCCTGATCAATAAAATGCTATAGAAATGATAATCTGGACTCTTAGGTCACTCTTAGGTGGTTGTTCTATGCCACTCAGTTTTGAGATGATTTGTTTTGTAGCAATACATAACCAAGACAATTGGCATAAGAGGAGAGTGGGTTTCATGTTGGAGATAAGGATAGAAAAATTGGCACATCCTGGAGGGATGTAAAGAGCTTGGATTTGATCTTGTATGTTTTGAAGGTCCATTAAATACTTGATTTTTAGAAAAATCATTCTGATAATATTATGGAGACTGGATTGGAAGGGAACCAATCTAGAACTAGGAATACCAACCAGGTTTAGATAATTGCAATAATCTAGGAACTAGAGGATAATGACCTGCCCTAAGATAATAGCAATTAAGACTGAGAGGAAGCGGGGCGCCTAGGTGGCTTAGTCAGTTAAGCGTCCGACTTGCTTGGGTCATGATCTCGCGGTTCGTGGGTTTGAGCCCCGCATCGGGCTCTGTGCTGACTGCCAGCTCCGAGCCTGGAGCCTATTTCGGAGTCTGTGTCTCCCTCTCTCTCTGACCCTCCCCTGCTCACACTGTCTCTCTCTCTCTCTCTCTCTCTCTCTCTCTCTCTCCTAGAAATAAATAAAAATATTTAAAAAAAAGAAAGACTGAGAGGAAGGATCAGTTACATGATTATGATGGAGACAGAAATGGAGTACTGATTCAAGGAGAAACATAGAAGAGAGAGGTAAACATCAAGGTTTGAATGACTGAAACGAACATTACTAGGTTAGAAACTATAGGAGGATGACATGATTTGGAAGGAGTGATTAAGAGTTCAGTTTTTGACACAGTGAACTGGAGGAAATCTGAATGAAGATATCTACTAAATATGTAGCTCAGAACTGCAATTAAATGGTTATTTATATGTTTTCTTTATTATCTGTTTTTCCCTGCTAGATTTGAAGCAGAGATTATTTTTGTCTTATTGACTATTAAATACCCAGCACTTGACAGTATGTCTAGAACACAGTCAACTTTCAACTTTCAATGAGTATTTGTTGAATTGATGCACAAATGAAATGATGTCCAGCAGAGAACTCTACCACAGTACTTCTCAACTTTAGACAAATATAGGAATGATCTGCATAACTTTCAAAGCCACTGACATCTGGGTACCCTCGCCCTTCCCCCAGAGAATCTGATTAAATAGGTGTTGGCTGCAGTCTAGGCATTAGGACTTTTTAGAATCCCCACCTGATTCTGATGAATAGTAAATACGGAATGTGTAGATCTGGCATGATCTGCATATAAATAGCTATGACCTTAAAGCTGTTCCTGTCCCAACAAAAAGCTAGGGGGAACTGTAAAGGTCTTCCCTACATAAATTACTTCTCACAAGTTCTGTCCACAAAACAGAGCAGAAGAGCAAAAAGAGGAGCCTTTACCAAGGGTATAGGATGCAGTAGTAGGCATGTTGCCAATAAAGGAAGTAACACCTCCTTAAGTTTTACAGGTACACAGAACTATGAAGTAGACAATCAAAGACAGCATTAGCCAGACTCATAGAAACTGTAGAAATATGGTTTTGGACTTCAAACAATAAAACCAAGAAAGTGAAAGAGAACCAACAGCCTGGGAGAAAATATTTGCAAAACTACCTGATAAGGAACTTGCATACAAAATATATATTAAAAAATCTTACAGCTCAATATTAAGAAGACAAATACCTGGAAGGTGCCTGGCTGGCTTAGCTGTTGGTGCACGAGACTCTTGATCTCAAGGTCCTGGGTTTGGGGGCATCTGTGTGGCTCAGTTGGTTAGGTGTCCAGCTTTGGCTCAGGTCATGATCTCACAGTTTGTGGGTTCAAGCCCCACGTCGGGCTCTGTGCTGATAGCTAACTCAGAGCCTGGAGCCTATCTTTGGATTCTGTGTCTCCCTTTCTTTCTACCCTTTTCCTGCTCACGCTGTCTCTCTCTCTCTCTCTCTCTCTCTCAAAAAAAAAAAAATTTTTTTTAATGTAAAAAAAAATTCAAGGTCCTGGGTTTGAGCCCCACAGTGGGTGTAGAGATTGTCTAAAAATAAAATCTTTTAAAAAAGAAGACAAATAACCTAATTTTAAAATAGGCAAACAGCTTTAACTATCATGTATACAGTGATAACTTCTTCATCTGTATCTCCTGCCCGGATTTTTCTTTTGAGTTCTGGCCTCAGGCACCCAACTTTGCAGGGCATCTCCAATAGGTTGGCCCATGGAACAATAAACCCCAAGGATCCAAAACCGAACTCATTATGGGCCCTCACCAAACTGTCCAACTCATAACTTTGAGAGTTATCTTCTGTGCCATCTCTTCCTTTATATTCTATATCTAATGAATGACTGAGTGCTCCTCAATTATTCTTAAAATGGTCCAACATCACTGCCTCTACCTGACTTTGTGCAAAAGTTCACCTTTTGTTCCCCCTTTTCACCTGGTAAACTTCTACTGGTTGATATTTAAGATTCAGCTGAGTCACCAAGTCTTTACGAAAGCCACTTGCCACTCCTACCCCAGGAGGATGAGGAGGTGTCCCTTCTCTGGGTTTCTAGATACTCTATATTATCTTTTATACCACTCTTCATACCCTTAAAATAGATTATCTTTTATCCATCTCCCCTGCTAGACTAAAAATTCCCTTGTTTTATTCATTGTGGGCTTCCACTACACATAGCACCACAGTCATTGTTGAACTCAAGTTCAAGGAAGGCTGGAAGTAAAGCCCACATTAGTACATATGAAAGCTCATGTATAAAAGTTTACTCACGGGCGCCTGAGTGGCTCATCTGGTTAAGCATCCAACTTCCGCTCAGGTCATAATCTCTCAGTTCATAAGTTGGAGCCTGCTTTGGATTCTGTGTCTCCCTCTCTCTCTGCCCCTCCCCCACTCATGGTCTATCTCTCTCTGTTCTCAAAAATAAATAAACATTTTTAAAAAAATTTTTTTAAGTTTACTCAAACTGTATTCCATGAAATACTATTTCCTTGGAGGTAGGATGATATTAAGTTCTATGGCCAAATAAATAGGGAAAAAAACATAATATATCTTCCTCTTAAAGATTATTGAAGATTCACAATATCTTCTAACATATCAAAGTCTTGAAGTCTTTTTAAATTTTGCTATCTGGTTTCCCAAACAGATTGACCATGAGATCATTAATTAATATCCTGTAGAATGAATGGTCTACAGATTTCTTGCAGGGTGGTAAACCAGTTCATCTCATCTTTTTTTTTTCTTTTTTTCTTTTTTTGAGACACTGTTTCCCTCACCCTAGATTGGGATCAGCAAACATTTTCCTTAATGGGTCAGGTAATAAATATTTATAATTCTCTGACCATATGCATCCCTGTTACATATTCTTCTCTGCTAATTTTTCCTGCCCAGCTCTTTAAAGATGCAAAAACCATTCTCTGCTCAGTGAGTGTACACACAAAAAAGGTCAGGTACCAGAAGGCCATAGTTGTCAACATATGCCCTGGATCTACATGGTTATCATGTGAGTTACCACCCCTCTTGAAACAGCTGTTTCAACTAGGAGTGGCTAGATAACCCAAGTTGGAACAATTAGAATCTCTTCCCTAAAAAAATTAAGAGATATCTGATTGGTCTTTTAGAATGAGGAAGGGGTGGGGCACCTGGGTGGTTCAGTCGGTTAAGCATCCAACTTCAACTTAGATCATGATCTCGAGGTCCATGGGTTTGAGCATCTCATTGGGCTCTGTACTGACAGCTCAGAAACTGGAGCCTGCTTCAGATTCTGTGTCTCCCTCTCTTTCTGTCCCTCCCCCACTTGTGCTCTCTCTCAAAAATAAACATTAAATATTATACCATCTCTTAAAAAATAAATATAAAATAAAGTGAAGAGTGGGGAACCTACGAATAATTAGCAATAATTGTGTCCTACAATGTGGCCTGAGAATGGAAAGACAGACTCTATGAGAGATGAGAATGAAGCAACTGAGGAGGAGAGAGAAACAATGAGTACAGAATTGCCGGGGTGTCCTACAGTATCAGGATTTGTGTCCAGTCTTCCCAGTGTTTCATTATATTGCTGACCTTGCATACATACCATGAATATCTCTCCCCAACACCATCCTCAAAATAAATTCTGTTCTTTCATTTAAGGTCTGTAGAGGTGGTTTCTGTCACATGCAACCAAAAGATCAAATAAATACACTTTGAGGAATTAAAGAAAGAAAATAGGCAACAGATTTCAATAGATATTTCTCCAAAGAAGCCATGCAAATAGTTAATAAACTCAAAAAGATGGGGGTGCTTGGGTGGCTCAGACTCCTGATTTCGGCTCAGGCTGTGATTTCAGAGTCATAGGATCAAGCCCCATATGGGACTCCATGCTGAGTGGGAGCCTGCCTAAGACTCTCTCTCTCTCTCTCCCTCTGCCCCGCTTGCCCGCTTGCACATGCACACTCTCTCTCTCAAATTAAAAAATAAAGAGTTTAAAAAAAAAGAAGCTCAATATCATTAGTTGTTAAGGAAATGCAAATCAAAACCAAAATGAGATAATACTTCACAAATACTAGGATGGTTATAGTTTGGAAAAAAATAAAACTCAGAAAATAAGTGTGGGCAAAAATGTTGAAAAACAGGAACCCTCATATAGTGGTACCCTCATATATATGGTAAAATAAAATGTTATGTCACTTTTGAAGAGAGTTTTTCAAAATGTTAAACACAGTTTCCATGAGACTCAGCAATTCCATTCCTAGGAATCAACACAAGAGAAATAAATGTCTGTATAGAGACTTGTACTTAAATTTCTTACTAGCAGCATTATTCATAATAGCCAAAAAATGGAAACAACCCAAATGTTCAATTAACAAATAAGCAAAATGTGGTATATATCTATACAGCTTAATCACATTCAACAATTTTAAAAAAGTAGATTTTTAGGCCAGTGAAAATATTCTGGATGATATTATAATGATGGATATATGTCATTGTACATTTATACAAATCCATACAATGTACCACATCAAAAGTGTACCCAAGGTAAACTATGGACTTTGGGTGATTACGTGTCAATGTAGGTTCATCCTCAGTTAGTAACAAAAGAAACACTCTGGTGAGAAATGTTGATAATGAGGAGGTTATGCATGTGTAGGGGCAGGAGGTATATGGGAAATCTCTGTCTTCCTCTCAATTATGTTGTGAAACTGTTCTTAAAACTTTAAGTTTTAAATTTAGTTTTAAGTTTTAAATTAAATTAATTAATTTAAATTTAAATTTAATTTAATTAAGTTTTAAATTAAGTTTTTAAAAATATATATTTTTGGAATGCCTGGATGGTTCACTCGGTTGAGCAGCCAGCTTCGGCTCAGGTCACGATCTCAGCATTCATGAGTTCAAGCCCCTCATTGGGCTCCATGCTGATAGCTCAGAGCCTGCTTCAGATTCTGTGTCTCCTTCTCTGCCCCACCCCCACTCACGCTTTGTCTCTCCCTCAAAAAAAAAATAAATAAATAAGCATTGAAATATATATTGTTGATTAACAGGAGATAATACATTCTTCATGATTCCATTTTTACAATGTTCAAAAACTGTATAAACTAATTTATGGTATTACTAAGGATATTGATTTCTTATAAGGAAAGGACAAAGTTGGGAATGGGACATGAAGAGACTGCTGTGTTACCAGCAATGTTCTATTTCTTGATGTGTGATGGTTTCATGGAAGTGTTTACTGTAAAAAAATTCTATTGTGTTAAAATATGTGCACTTTTTCGGGCACCTGGGTGGCTCAATTGGTTAAGTGTCTGACTAGGCTTAGGTCACCATCATGGTTTGTGGGTTCAAGTGCTGCATCAGGCTCTGTATTGACAGCTCAGAGCCTAGAGCCTGCTTCAGATTCTGTGTCTCCTTCTCTCTGTCCCTCCCCTGCTCACAGTCTGTCACTCAAAAATAAATAAAATGTTAAAAAAAATTTAATATGCACACTTTTCCATATGTAGGTTGTACTTTTCAATTTAAACTTATTTTAAAAATAAAGAAAGAAACAAAGTACTGACACCTGCTACAATACACATGAACTTAAAAAATTAAGTTTTAGGGGTGCCTGGATGGCTCAGTCAATCAAAGCATATGACTCTTCATTTCAGCTCAGTTCATGATCTCACAGTTTGTGAGACAGAGCCCCATGTCAGGCCCTGTGCTTGGGATTCTTTCTCTCCCCTCTCTCTGTCCCTTCCCCATGTGCATGTATATTCTTTTTCTCTCAAAAAATAAATAAATAAACATTAAAAAATTAAGTTTTATAAAAATATATACTAACTGAAAGAAGCAAAACATAAAACATCACATATTATTTGATTCCATTTATATGAAATGTCTTGAAAAGTTAAATCTATGGAGACAGAAAGCAAATTAGTGCCTGCCTAACCCTAGGGGTGGGAATGGGCATGACATTTCTGTTTGGAGGATGGAAATGTTCTAAAATTAGGTTGTGGTAATAGTTGCATAACTTTGAGAATATACTAAAAAAATGGAATTTTACATTTCAAATGGCATAGTTTAATGACATGCTAATTATATTTCAATAAAGATGTGAAAAAATGTAGTTGAAATGGGCAAATGTTTTGAAAACCACAACTTACTGAAAACAATAAAAAAAGAAATAAAAATCTGAGTGAAATTAAGTATCAATGAAATTGCATCTTTAATTAAAATCATCCTACAAAGAAAAGTTCAATTCAAACAGCTTCAGTGGTGAATTCTTCTGAAAATTTAAGGAAAAAAACATAAACCAGTATCACAAAAACAAACAAAACCTCTCCCACAGAATAGAAAAGAAGAGAGAATAGATTCAATTCATTGCATAACCTCAGAGTTTCCTTCTACTCCTACATTACTAAGAGTTCATGAAGAATTGTTAAATTTTATCAACTTTTTTCCCTGTATCTATTGAAATGATTATATGGGTTTTCTCCTTTATATACAAAAGATAATATATTATGATCAACGATAATTTATGGCAGGAATGTAATCTTGGAATAGGCATAAAAGCATATGTAATAAAAGATTGTTAAATTAGACTTTACTAAAATTAAATATTTCTAAATCTAAAAGACAAGAAATAACAAGTGTTGCTGAGAATGTAGAGAAAAAGGAATTCTTGTGTACTGTTGGTTGGAATGCAGCCACTATGGAAAACAGTATGAAGTTTCTTCAAAATATTAAAAAATTGGCCTACCATGTGATTCAGCAATCCCACTTTTGAGGATTTAACTGTAGAAAACAAAAACATTAACTAAAAAAGATACTGCACCCTCACATTCGTTGCAACATTATTTACAATAGCCACGATATGGAAACAACCTAAATGTCCATAAGTAGATTAATTGATAAAAAATTGTGATTATAGAGGCACTTGGGTGGCTCAGTCAGCTGAGTGTCTGACTCTTGGTTTCAACTGGGGTCATGACCTTACAGTTCATGGTTTTGAGCCCAGTGTCAGGCTCTGTGCTGACAGGTTGGAGACTGTTTGGTATTCTCTCCCTCTCTCTTTGCTCCTCTCCTGCTTGTGCGCACCTGCTCTCTCCTCTCTCTCTCTCTCTCTCTCTCAAATAAATAAATAAATAAACTTTAAAAAAAAGAAATTATGATTACATATTCAGCTGAATCTTATTCAGCCATGAAAAAGACTGGCATCTTACCATCTGTGATAATATGGATGGATCTTGAGGTCATCGTGCTAAGTGAAACAGAGAGAAAGACAAACACGAAATGATATCATTAAATGTGGAATCTATATGTAAAAAGTAAATTTCAAAAAAGCTCATGGATTCAGAGAACAAACTGAAGGTTGCAGGAGGAGGAGGCAGTGTTGGAGGATGGTGAAATGGGTGAAGAGGTCAAAAGGTACAAACTTCCAATAATAAAATAAATAACTCATGGGGCTGTCATGCACAGTATGGTGCATGACTATACTCAATAATACTGTATTGCATAGATTAAAGTTGCTAAGAGAGTAAAACTCATCTCAAGAAAAAATATCTAACTATGTAAAGTGGTGGATGTTAACTAGATTTTTTGTCATGGTCATTTCACAATATATGCAAATAGCAAATCATTTTGTTATAATCTGAAATTAATATGTTATATCACCAATTATGCCTCAATTTTCAAACAAACTTTAAAAAATGAAAATATATACAAGGGAGGAAAATCAACCCTAATGAAAACCAGTGTACCTTCATTAATAGCAAACATATACATTTTAAATTTTAGAAAATTGCCAGAAATAGTTACTGCGTAATAACAAAAGTTTCAATTAATCAAGAAGGTATCATAATCTCAATACCATCGAACATGACAGATCCAAAATATATAAGGCAAGAACTAACCGTACTGCAAAAGGATAAATATACCATTGTGCTGAGCAATTTTAACCTGGCAAATGCTATCTTGGCTCATGATCAAGGTTAAACTCACCCATGGTAGGTCATGTTCATATAATGTACTGCTAGTGTGCTAGATGAGAAAGGCACTTTACCTTTGTGGCTTTCCCCACTAAGCCTGTAACTCCCATCTAACTATGACCAAAACACCAGACAATCCCAAATTGAGAGACATTCTACAAAATATCAGAATAGTACTCCTCAGAATTCTCAAAGTCATCCCAAACATGGAAAGACTAAGAAATTGTCACGGAACAGGGGATACTAGAAGACAAGATAATTAAATGCAGTGTGGTATCCCGAACTGAATTCTAAAACCAAAAAAGGACATTAGTGTTATATGTTATATATTAATTACATATGAGAAAAATGAGCGATATTCAAAGAAAATTTGGAGCTTAGTTAATTGTAATGTGTTAACATTGGTTTGGTAGTTGCGATAAATGTGCAGTGGTCATATAAGATATTAACCATAGGGGAAACTGTGATAGATAGGCAGGAGCTCCCTGTAACATCTCTGCAACTTTTTTGTATATCTAAAGCTATTCTAAAATCAAAGTTTATTTAAAAAAAAAAAAGATCTCTGTTCACCAAAAGATATCTCTAAGAGAAGGGAAAGACAAAGCAATGACTGGGAGAAAGTATTTGTAATAAAGACATTAATAAAGAACACAATTCTTAAAAATAAAAAAGTACATACACATATACATATAAACAAGTAAAAACCTTGGATTACAAATAACTTCTTCTGTGGGAGTTCTGCAAGGGAAGCAAACATTTCTAATAAATTTTGACCTGATAAATGAGTGATGTCTTGAAATACAAGTGATGTCTTGCAATACAAGTAGTATGTGACACCGAACATCACATAATAACAACTGAGCAAATGGTTCTTGAAATTTGCTTTGACATATGAGCGCTTTGGATTACGAGCATGTTTCCAGAATTAATGAGGCTCCCAAACTAAGGTTTCACTCTAGATATATATAAAACATCCAGTGGTGTACCAAGGACAGGGCAGTAGTAAAGTATACCCTGAAGAAACTTGAAGTGTGATCCATAGACCTAAAGTAACCTGAGATCCTTTCAGAGTCTATGGGGTGAAAATATTTTAATAATAATATAAATCACTATTTGCATTCTCATTATGTTGACTATGTGCACTGATGGTCCAGAAACAATGATGAGCAAAATTGCTTTCTCCTCAGCAAGGCAGTAGTACAAATTGCACTCATACACATTGTACTCTTCACCACTAGACATTCACAGTTAACAATAACAAAAACCTAGTTTTACTTCAGAACATCCCTAATAAAAACAGTAAACAATGTATTAAATCTCAACGTTGAGCACCCATCTTTTTTGAGTAATGAAATGAAATATAAAGCACTCTCCTGTCCTAAGGAAGAGCACTTCTGTAATTGTTTCAGATGTGAGCTGATCTAGCCATTTCTTCTATGGAACACCATTTTGAGTTGAAAAGTAACTGATAGACTGTGATTATTCAGACCTGGTTATTCACTAGGCACTATCTGAAAAATGAACAAAGTAAGCCTAGCATTATCAAAGAAAACAACTTAAATATTCATTACCTAAAATCTGAGCTTTCAAACCAAAACTGAATGTTGGAAATCTGTACCTGCTACTGTGAGTTTGGAAGCTTCCATGAGCATACAGACTCTTCTGATAAGATCAGTGGTGCTATTAACAAACGTGACGGTTTTGCTATTGTAAAAGAAATGCACCAACATTTAGAAAAACTGCATTAATTCAGGGAAATAATATTTTCCAAATCACTAGTGACTAATGCTACAAAATCATGCATGAAAAAAAAGATTCATTTGGAAGGTAAGACAGGCCAACAGACTATAATGTAACAGAGTATGAAAAGTTCATTTATGTGGTTTCAGAATGCATTTTAACTAACCTGTAAAAAACTATTTCTTGTCAAGTTTTGGTGTTGCATCAAAGAAGAATATCTACTGGGCACCTACGAGGCACCTACGAGGCTCAGTAGGTTAAGTGTCTGACTTCAGCTCTGGTCATGATCTCATGGTTTGTGGGTTCAAGCCCCACATCGGGTTCTGTGCTGACAGCTCAGAGCCTAGAACCTGCTTTGGATTCTGTGACTCCCTCCCTTTCTGCCCCTCCCCAATTCGCACTCTGTCTCTCTCCCTGTCTCTCTCTCTCAAAAATAAATAAACATTAAAAATTTTTTTGATGCTGATGCATAGGAGCACATGTACCCCAATGTTCACAGCAGCACTCTCCACAATAGCTAAAACATGGAAAGAGCCTAAGTGTCCATCAACAGATGAATGGATCAAGAAGATGTGGTTTATCTATACCATGGAATACTACATGGCAATGAGAAACAATGAAATCTGGCCATGTGTAGCCACATGGATGGACCTTGAGGGTGTTATGCTGAGCGAAATAAGTCAGGCAGAGAAGGACAAATATCATATGTTTGCACGTATAGGAGGATTAGGAGGAACTTGACGGAGGAACAAGGGGGAGAAGAAGGGCGGAAATGGTGGGGGAAAGGGAGAGAAGCAAACCATGAGAGACTCTTGAATGCTGACAAAAACTGAGGACTGATGGATGTGGGGGGAGGGGGGATGGGCATGGAGGAGGACACTTGTGGGGATGAGCACTGAGTGTTATGTGGAAACTAATTTGACAATAAACTATTAAAAAAAAAAATTTTTTTGAAAAGAATATCTACAATTATTTAAATAGGCTATTAAAATACCCTGTCTTCTCCCACTACCTATCATGTAAGGCCAGATTCTTTAACTAGAATAACATATTACAACAAAGTAGATGCAGAAGCACATATGAGACTCCAGTGGCATAAATGTAAAAGGACATCCTTCTTACCATGACATACTGTTTTGTTTTGGAAAATTAATTATTTTTTATAAATTTATATTGTGTATGTTAATACACAGTGGAATGTGTATCTTTAAGATGGAAATTTAGTTTAAAAATAAATATTTAAATTTTTGTTCAGTTTTAATTTCTAATAAAGTGGCTATCAGTACATATAACTCATATAAACAAAAGCAAAGAACTCAGTAATTTGTAAGAATGCAGTAACATCTTGAGAACAAAAAGATTTTTTTTCCCCTAAGACCAAAAAGTTTGAGCACTACTATTCTGATGGACTGCAGCGACTATGTTGAATTTTAGTAATATGTGTATCAAATTAGCACACCTTTGTTACTTTTTCTTTTTTCTGTAATAGCATTTTATTTTCTGTGGAAGCTAATTCAAAGAACTTCACTTCTATAATTAGCTACCTACACACAGACCCGGCTACGTGCATTCATTTAGAGAGTAAATTCTTAACAATTCAGAATCATTCAAACTTCCTTCATGGATGGTTCCACCTCTGTGGAAACACTTAGTTCTTTTTTTTTTTTTTTTTTAATTTTAGTAAATAGGCTTCATGCCCAGCATGGAGCCCAATGAGAGATTTGAACTCATGACCCTGTGATCAAGACCTGAGCTTAGATCTGGAGTTGGACACTTAACTGACTGAGCCATCCAGGCATCCCCATATTCCTACACTTAAACAGTAGTTTCTAGGGGTGCCTCGGCAGCTCAGCCAGTTACATGTCCAACTCTGGATTTCAGCTCAGGTCATGATCTCACGGTTTGTGAGATCAAGCCTGGCTTAAGGCCCCATCCCAAGCCTGCTCAGGATTCTGTCTCTCCCTCCCTTTCTGCTCCTTCCCTGCTCATGCTTGCTTTCTCTCTCAAAAATAAATAAACAAATATTAAAAAAAGAAACAGTGGATTCCAAATAATACAATATAGCAGTGATCATAAACAAGGTAAATAAGATAAAGATAATAAAGATAATAAATAATTATATATATTATACAATATAGCGGTGATCATAATAAAGATAAATAAGATCTCAAGTTCCTTCAATTCTGCAATTCTATGTGTCCATTTGGAGCTTTTTTTGTGTTTAAAATTTAACACAATGAAACAGTGTAAACTGTGAAGTATAATTTTTTTGCTAAGGGTGACTTTGAATTCATAACTGAAATATTTTACTAAATTTTAAATATCCATAGAACTGAAATGTATTCTTTTTAAATTCGTCATTGTTTTTTAACCCGAAGAACAAATCAAGAAAATAATTAGTTTTACTTATTGCATTATTGTAGTTGAAAATAATTTTGTCATATTATGAAGACAAATAACGTTCATCAGGTTTTGTATATACAGTAGGTAATCACTGCCAACACCACTCTAAACGATGACACGTTGGATATTGTCCTCCCAAGTTCAGAATCAAGGGCTTGTTTTTAAAGGATGCCCATAGTATCTGTATTCATATGTCCTCTTTTGTGGCTGATTTTTAATTCCACTAAAAATTATGACTAAAATTCATCAATGTTGGTGGATGTATCAGGAGTTCAATTTCTTCAATCTTCTCAATACAGTGTCATTTTTCACAATATTGCTCATGTCAACTCTTACGTGAAGCACTCTCAATTCCTCATGTGATAGGAACTCTTCTGTGATCTCACAGCCTCTTGTCACTATGCAACTCAATGATAGCACTTATCACATTGAAGTTAATCTATCATCGCTTTTGAGCTAGAGAGCTGGGGAACTTGACTTCTAGCCCACGGCCTGACATATAATAGAATTGTATATATTGTATTGGTCAGGAGATATATAGCTAGAGACGCAGGAAATCTTATAGTGTAGTTCTAGTCTGAGTCTAGAAACCTAGGAAGGACCAGGATAGCTAATGCTATAGTTCTAGTCCAAATGTCACCAAGGTTAAACACAGGAAGACCCGATGGTTCAAATTAATCCAAAGGCAGGAAAAAAAACTGATGCCCCAGCAGTCAGACAGGAGGAGTTCTTTCTTACTCAGCCTTTTTGTTCTATTCAGGCCTTCAACTGATTGGATGAGGTCCAACCACATTAGTGAAAGTAATCTGCTTTACTCAATATACCAATTCAAATGTCAAACTCATCCAAAAACACTGTCACAGAAATATCCAGAATACTGTTTATTTTGGGTTATCTGAGTTCCCTGAGTCCCAGTCAAGTTGTAGAAAATTAGCCACTACGTTTATCAATGTTTCTCTGTCTGCATTGGTCTTTGCCATCAATAACTTAGGGGACGAATAAACATGTAATGATCATATTTGTAAAGCAAAACCAAATAGGGCTAATGAGGGGTATATAGGTACATAGAGTACGTAGGATGCAAGTTTTACTTCATCTAAGAGTTAACTTCTACTGAGGGAGCAAAGGATGAGTAAGATTCTGATAGGAGGAGACTTATGTAGTGAGGGCAAGATCTTACAGACAATAAGCAGCTTCAACCAGAAGGCTCTTCTACAGTTGGGATTCAGATCACATTTGTAAGGCAATCTTTGGCTAATGAAGTTTCCTGTGACAGGTGTTCAGATAACTAAACACACAGGGTGCTCCCCGACCTGGGGTAAATCCAAGGAATTTTCCAGTACTCGAGCAACCACTCTTGTCATCCTCAAGGATCAGCCTTGGCTCTGCGTTAGTTACCATGGAGACCATCTAACTCTCATGCTTTCCTTAGTGATGCCCAAGAAAACTCGGGCTGCTATCTATTCAGAAAAAAATTCTAATATATGACTTTACACCAAAATAGATGATTAAGTCCTTGGTAGAAAACAAGAGCAATGGTGTTTATGTAAGAATGTGAAGGCCAGAGTTCTCTGAAAATGCAAATCTTGGTAAGTAACTGTTTACATTGTATTTAGCTTTTCTGATTTCTAAGTGAAACATGTTTATTTTAGAAAAATTGAGTGGTGCCTAGGTGGCTCAGTTAGTTAAGCTCAGATATGATCTAACAGTTCATGAGTTTGAGTCCCACATTAGGCTCTCAGCTATCAGCACAGAGCCCACTTTAGCTTCTCTGTCTACCTTCTCACTCTGCCTCTCTCCCACCTCCTGCACTCTCTCCATTTCTTGAAAATAAATATACATTTTAAAAAATGATTAAAATTGAGTGGCTCAGTTGTTTAAGCATCTGACTCTTGGCTTTTGGCCAAGGTCATGATCTTTCAGTTTCATGAAATCAGGCTGCATGTTGGGCTCTGCACTGGCAGCACAGAGCCTGCTTGGGTTTCTCTCTCCCTCTCTCTCTGCCCGTTTCTGACTCATGCTCTCTGCTCTCTCAAGATAAATAAATAAACTTAAAAAAATAAATGGCTAAAAGAAAGAGGAAACTTAAAATCGCCCATAATCAATTTTCCCCTTTTATGGTGGGAAAGAGTATAAGACAACACCTGCAAGCCGTTTTCTCCTCCCCTCCAATCTCACCAACCCCATCCCTGAGATAACCATGTTCATCAACTTATTCCTTAGCCGCCCTTCCAAGTTCTCTCTTATCTATTTATTGATTCAGCAAAAAATTTATTGAATCGGCACTTTGAGTCAAACTCTATTCTAAATGTAGCTGTTCCACTGCTAAATAAATCTGATAAGATTTCTATTCTCATGGGTTACACTGTAGTGGGAGAAGACCTGTAATATGCCAGTAAAGAAATGAATACACAGAAAAATACTATCTGGCAATAAACGTTATACCAAAAATAAGATGACAACATTTTATCTGAGACTAAATTGTGGAGTTAAAATCAGCCCAGTGAAGACTGAGGAAAGGTACAGCAAGTATGGAGAAGAGGAGGTGAAAAGGTCATGAGGTCAATACAGAAAGAGAGCCAGTGCGGCTCTACAGCATGGTGGGAATGGGGGGAAAGAGTTATGAGGTTGGAGGGGTGAGTCTGACACTTGACAGAGAGCTTTGGGGGAGGACAGTGTCAAGAGAGTCTGGCCTTTAAGTGCAACAGGAAGCCACTGAGGAGTTTTACCAAGGAAGTGATAAGCTCTAATCTATGTTTTTGGCTTTACTGAAGGGAATATATTTAGAGCTGAGATTCTCAGCTTGAGGTCCAGAGACACTCCCAAGAAGTCCATAGATAGAATTCAAGGGGTTCATTACCTTGAAAGGGAGAAAAACTACCTGGCCCAGGCCCTTAGAGAAGTAAAACTCTCAAAATTATTCTATTCTCTTTATTCTCCAGTTCCTCTCCCTGAAACATCGAAATCATCCTCTCTGGTTTCCCCAGTGCCATAGTGGCAGGATCTCAATTTGACAGGAAGTCTCTTCTTTTTT
This sequence comes from Crocuta crocuta, assembly GCF_008692635.1. Classification (NCBI taxonomy): domain Eukaryota; kingdom Metazoa; phylum Chordata; class Mammalia; order Carnivora; family Hyaenidae; genus Crocuta; species Crocuta crocuta. The sequence continues at coordinate 802,198 of NW_027530975.1, forward strand.
TCTGTTTTTTCTCTTATGGAAGGGTTTAAATCTAAACACCAGAGGCCTACTAACTTAAAAGGTTTAGATTCAAAGACAAAGCTAACCTTACATGAAGTGATCAGATTAAGAGTGACTTTGGGTCGAGGCAAAAGAATCTTCACAACTTGAACTCAATACTTCCATAACCCACCCCAGCTCATCTCAGATTCTGGTTCCCTGCTGCTAATTGCAAAAGGGAAGCAAACATAAAAAATACCTTGTAAGAGGACAGGAAAATGGGGCGTGGGAAGCACACTTGTAAAGAAAAAATAAAATGCTTCTTGAAACTGTTTGCTTAGCAATATTTCCCTAACACAGGCACTAGTTAAAAACACAAATACCTGTGCTCCACCCCAGACATTTTGACTCAGAGTTTCCAAAGGTGGGGCCCAACAATCACTTCTGGTGATTATAATGATCAATCTGTTTGGAAAACACTATAAATATCTGTGAAGAAAAATCTGGAACATTTGATTAGCAGGTTCAGACTGAAGCACAATCTTACTTTTTCAAGCCCTCTTATAAATGGTTTTTGGCTTAAATAATTGTGGGCATTTTCATTGGCAGGTTATTAGAAGGGTGACTGACTAGCATATTAATAAACTAAACAGTTGATATTTGATAAAACCACTGAGATTACTGACATTGAAAAAGAGAATGACTGAATTTATCTTCCATTGTACCCTTCAAGATGTAAAATTACTTCTTTTCATGCGGCCAGAACAAGCGGACTCCAGTTAATGTGGATGAGGACTATACAATTTATTAAATGATACTTGGAAGCTCTCATAAAAGTGATTAATCTGTGTGCACTCAGAACTCTGAGGATAGTCATTTTTCAGATAGTCTATTGTTCCTACACTCAGAGAACGAACCTCAGTGTGTCTGAGTTTTGTAGGAGGAAGGGCTGTTTTTCAAAAGAATCACAGAATATTGCACTTGGTGATCTCATGTAGTCTCAAGGCTGTCAATGCTTTCTATACATTGCTACCTCCAGATTCCTATCTCTGACCTTTGCCTGCCCCCAAACTTTGGGTTCTTAGACCCAGCTATTTACCTGACATCTCTACTTTAATATGTATCTAAAACCTCCCAAGACTACAAGGCTTCTGCTATTTTCCTGCATCCCTCATTCTTTTCTGTCTCAGTTAATAAAAACTCTGCTTTTCCAGATGCTTAGTCATTCTTGAGTCTTCTTTCTCTCCCACTCCATATCCACATCCATGAACCAATTCTTTCTGCTTTCCCTTAAGAATGTATTTAGAACGCATCCATTTGTCAACACCTTCATCATAACCACCCCAAATGTCCCCTGGATAAGTGCAGGAGCCTTCTAACTAGTCACCATTTCTTCTCTCTATTTGCTCCTCTTCTGATGAAGGAGTGTAGGGCAAGCTGAGAGTAAAACATAGGCTGGCACATCCCCTCCCCAGGTGGAATGTGTGTGATATTCTCAGACACTTCTGGCTATCCAAGAACAGGGTTTAAGTGCTTGCCATGGTAATGAGGGAAACTAAGGCAAATGAAAAATTAAATTCGCTTACTGCCTACAGCCCACTTACAAGTCCTTGAAACCAGCAGAGAAAACTCCCTCTAGGTGCTCAGCTGCCTGGATAATGATACTTTGGTAGGGGCAAAAGGGAATATTGGCTTAATATTATCCCAACCTCTAGGATCCCATAAGTCTATTTCCTTTATCTCAACTGCCCCAAGATACATGCTGACAATCATACTCCAAGCTTATGCCCCCCTGACATATATCTGAAGGGTCTCATGACTGAGGCTTAATTAAATCGTAATAAATGGTGCATCCTTAACAGCAGCTAGCCCCTCAAGGTCCTGGAAACCTTGCTTCTGAAATTCCTTAGAGACTTTATCCCTGCCCCCCTCCCAACCTGAGAGTATATAATGAGTTGTCTGTCATGACCCCAGTGCAGCTCTTCCTGCCCATGGGTCCTATCCCCATGCTTTAGTAAAATTACCTTTTTGCACCAAAGATGTCTTCGAGAATTCTTTCTTGGTCATTGGCTCTGGACCACCATCACTCCAAAACTTCATCATCTTCCATCTACTGTTCACACAACAGCTAAAGAGTTCTTTTTTGTTTCTTTCATTTTTATTATGGAAAGTTTTAAACAAACACAAAAGAGGAAGAATAGCATAACAAAACCCTGTACTTACTCATCATTCAACTTCAACAATTAATTATGAATGCATGGTCATCCTTGTTTCATCTGTGTCCCAACCACTTTCTCTCCACTGCGATAGAGTCTTGTTCAAACCTTCCAATGACTTCCTATTTCATTCAAAAGAAAATCCAAAATCACTTTGGTGGCATACAGGTAGCATACTTGATCTCCCTCATCTCTCTGCTTTTGGGGAGGAAGAATTTACTCTTGTATTCAAGGTCCTTCTAGCTGGACTAAGAATCAAATTGATATGAGACAGTTTAACAGGAGAAAATAAAATTTAATAGCATATGTACAGGGAATCCACATAGATGTGGAAATTCCAAAGACAGGCAACGTGAAGAGTATGTGAATAAGAAGAGGGGTAGGGGTCTGAGGATACAAAAGGGAAACAGATCATCAGCAGGAAGGTGAGAGGAGATGTTTGGAGAACAAAGGTTGCCCTATTATGTAGATAAGTTACTTAGGTAAAAATGAATCGCTGCTTATAGCTCCATTCCTGGCACAAGAAGGCAGTTAAGGGTGAGGCAAAGAGCTTTCTCTGAATCTACTGAGCTTGGATTGCTTTTAATTTAAAATAATGGTCATGCCAAAGCAGCCAACTTGGAAAAGCCTGCCACTGGCTCCCTCACATGAGTGAATGTACCTTCCAGTGAGTAAACATGTAGAGCTGATACTGAAAGTCGAGGCACATCCCTAACTAATTTTGAAGTACAACAGTGGTTTTAGGGAAAAAAAAAAGTTATTAGAGTTAATATTTTTAATAAAATGTGCATAATGTGAGGATTTCAACAAAGTACATGGCAGATAGTATTAATACTATGTTGACAAAATGGCAAAGTATGGCTTGTATTGAGGTACAGAGCAGGGCATGTATAACTCCTTGAGCAAATACACCTAAAGAATACTCACTCAATTAGTGTTGACAGTTGGTTAACACAAACACTTCCTATGGGTTAGTCACCAGACTAAATGCTTTACCTGCCTTAATACCATTTAATCCTTGTTGCAGCTGTATGGGAATATTATTACTCTCCATTTTATCAATGAGAAAGTGGAAGCACATATTAGTTAAATGACTTCCACACTCATGCATCTAGTAATCATGGAGACAGGACTTGGACTCTAGCAGATTTCATATAGATGCATTCATGTGTCACCGCCAGGTATCCTGCTTCAACAGTAATCTGACTGGAGTACTCCATCCTTATATACTATCAATTTTTGTTAGTAATTGGGATGACGATATAGATGGTGTGCTGATCAAATTTACACATAATCTCAGGAAGGGAGGAGAAGCTATGATATTAGAGGTCAGAGTCAGGATTCAAGATTATGTCAACAGGTTTGTTTGGTGCTAGAACAGATAACAACTGATGTTTGCAGTTTAATGCACAGTTTCTCAACCTTAGTGCTATTAACATTTTGGGCCAGATAATTCTTTGTTGTGAGGAGCTGCCCTGTGCATTGTAAGGAGTTTAGCAGCATCACTAAGCCCCTACCAGCTAGGTGCTAGTAACAGCCTTCAGTTATAACACCCAAAAATATCTCCACACATGGCCAAATGTCACCCCAGGGGAGCAAAATTGCCCCCAGGTGAGAATGACTGACTTAGTCTTTTGCCACAACTGTTTTTATTAATTCTCATAATTCCAGTAAGAGGCAAGTATAGTTGACATTGACACGAAAGCTATCTGACTCAGGGTGCCACACTCTCAACAAGATGAAGTTAAGGAGAGATGATGCATATCTGCACTTAGAGCCAAACAACAAGGAAAACATAAGCCATGATGGAAGAAGTATGAAAGTTAGCACACATGGAAGAAAACCTGTTTTTAGATGAGTAAGGACTAAATAATCGTAGCAAACATTTGTTAATGGTTTGTGCTTTTTTAGATTCTAATGTGTGCTACGTACACAGCACATTTTATTCTTACAGTAAGTACCATGAGACAGTATTGTTATTCCTATTTTATTTTTATTTTTATTTTTATTATTATTATTATTATTATTTTTATTTTTATTTCTAGGAGAGAGAGAGAGAGAGAGACAGCGTGAGCAGGGGAGGGTCAGAGAGAGAGGGAGTCACAGACTCTGAAACAGGCTCCAGGCTCTGAGCGGGCAGTCAGCACAGAGCCCGACGCAGGGTTCAAAACCACGAACCGCGAGATCATGACCTAAGCGAAAGTCAGACGCTTAACCGACTAAGCCACCCAGGCACCCCTTGTTATTCCTATTTTAGTGTAGGAGAACGGTGAAGTTTGAAGAAGTAGCAAAACACACAGTGACAGAGGTAAAATGACGGTGCCATTATTTGAATTCAAGTAATCTAATGCTAGAGTCAGTGCTTTTTAACTATTAAATAACACACACACACACACACACACACACACACACACAGCAATCATCACCGTAATGTGGCTAGGAGAAAAATTTTAGGGTGTATTAAATAGATGTCCAAAACAAGAGAGAGTAGAGTCCTCTCCTGCTCTGGTGACTAGGACGTACCTAACTCACAGATGCCAGCTGGGATGGCACAGGTTCTGAAGAACCTGGTCAGACAGGTCTGAATCTCTAGTCTGCATCTCAAGGAAGGCGGAAACCTTCCTGTAGATTCTACTGTCTCTGGGCTTCTGTAGTGCATAGTTTGCTTTCTGCACTACCTCAACCCAGAGGAGAAGTGCCGTCCCTTTCTTAAGGTCACAAATCACAACAACCTGACCCACAGATTTCCAGGGTATAGTAAATGTCATTTAAGACTGTTACAGAGTAAACAAGTCCCCAGAATTGCCTATTCTGTGCTGAAATTCCTACAGGCAGGAAACACCAAGACTTTGCCTGGGGTATGCTTTGTTAAAAACAAACAAACACACAAACACACAAACCAGGTCCAAATGAATTTCCTGCCCCCTGGACAGCATACCAAGACTTAACTAGGGGAATGTGACCTTAGCAAGTCAATCCGGAATTTCCTGCTCAGCACCAGTGAGGTAATTTGTGTAATAGACCCCCGCCCTCTCTCCTAAAGGTGACCTTGTCTGAAATAATCCTTTCTTTTCTTTTACTAATAACTTCCTTGTCCCACCCAGTTTCTGCCTATAAAAGTCTTCCATTTTGTACAGCTCCTCCTTTCTGCTTGCTAGATGAAATACTGCTTAATTCCTAAATCGGTGAATAAACCCAATAAAATCTTCACATTTCCTCAGTAGTTGAATTTTTTTTTAACACCTTCCTCTCTCTGCTCTCATTCTCCTCCTCTTCCTTCTGATCTACAAATAATTCTTCCTTTATCATGGTGAGCAATCTGCTCTTCCCTAGGTACAAGGATCTTTTGTTTTTCAAATAGAAAGTTTAAGTCTTTGTTATATTTGGAATTTCTTATTTGTTTGTTCATTTGCTTTGGTGGCTTGACAAGTAGTTCTCAGGCAAAGGCTACTTTGTCCCCAGGAGATATTTTTAAATAATTTTGTTTGTCACAACCGGTGATGAGGGTGGGGGTGGGGGCTGTAACTGTCATCTAGTTCATGAAGGCCAGGGATGCTGCTAAACTACCTACAGTGAAAAGGACACTCCCCCACAACAAAGAATTATCTGATTCCAAATGTCAGAGATTTCCAGATTGATGGACTCTGGGCCACTGAAGAACAGAAGCTACTCCAGAGGAAATTCAAAGAAGACAAAAAAATACTTGAGTTAGTTCAGTTGGTTGAGCATCTGACCTTTGATTTTGGCTCAGGTCATGATCCAGAGTCATGGGATGTCGAGCTCTGTGCTGAGTGTGGTGCCTGCTTAAGTTTCTCCGTTTCTCTCTTTTGCTTTCCCTCTGCCCCTTTTCTCTGCACGCGCACTCTCTCTCAATCTCCCTCTCGCTCCCCCTCAAATTTAATTACTTAATTAATTAATGAAATTTTAAAACTTAAAGTTGTACCACCTGTGGAATGTTGGTCATGGAGAGAAGGTGGTACTTACAGAGTGGCAAATTTCATGTGAATAAAAGAGAGACCATCCTAAGAAAGCTGTCTGAAAATGAAATGGGCTTCCTTAATCTTTCCATTGTGTATGAAAAGACTGGGGGACCCTTTGTCAGGTACATAGAGGAAAGTCAAGTAATAAGTCAAACCATATGAAATTTCCATTTTTGCTGGTCAGAAATAGTCACATATCAGCAATTTCATAGAACTCAAACGAATGTTTTTAAGATCTCTTCGCTCTAGGATTCAGTAAGCTACAATGAAGTCTATAAGCCAGGATTCTCAGTATTTATCTAACTGAGCAAGAATCATGGCAATAGGATCATTTGAGGGTAGCATCTCAGTCTTGAGCCTGTCTTTCCTTCTTGTTTATTTATATTTATATTTTTGGATAATTTTATCGTGGTGGAGAATTATTTTCCTTCCATGGGAAACTGCCCTGAGGTAGCACTCTACAAATTATCTCAGTTCAGATAAGACTTCTGCTTCTATGCAAGGAACTTGGTCCATAGCATGTGTGATACTACGAGACTAAAGCTTGTACCTTCTTTCTACTTTTTCTCAAGGCTGCTGAGTTCCTACATATTCTTATGTCTTTGATATGGTTTTATAAGTTGCAGGAAATAATGGCCAGCTAACAAATAAAAATTGAAGCTTTATGCATCTCACTTAGACTTTTATTATGAACAAAACTTTAAATGTAGGAAGTTGAAAGAATAGTACAATAATCACCCATATACCAACCAATGTAGTCAAACAATTTTTAAACATTTTCCGCTTTAAAAATGTTTTACATGGACATTTGTATATGTATATATAAGTATTTCATTTTGCTAAACCATTTGAAAAGAAGTTGCAGACAACTGATCAGTTTACCTCTACATATGTCAGTGTGAATCTCCTAAAAATTAAAAAAAAAAAATCCAACATAACCACAATGCTATTTCCATATGTAAAAAATTAACACCAATTCTCTAAGACCATCCAATACCCAGTCAAAATTCAAATTTCTCTAACAACTTTTTTTTTAATTTAATGTTTATTTATTTTTGAGAGTGAGAACAGGGGAAGGGCATATAGAAAGGGGGGGTACAGGGAGAGGGAGGCAATCGTACAAATGAATGTTTATTTGCAAAAATGTGAAATTATTATCCATAAAATTATATTTCTTGTCCTTTATAGTCCAGTAAAGTCCTTTTGAATAAGGCCAAATCACCAAGAGCTGTGAAGGAAAATAAAATACATATATGAAGATTAAAAAGTGAACTAATATTTCTTAAATAATTGATCACATAGTTAAAAAAATAAAATTTTGGTGCAGAAGACTCTATAATCCCTAAAATTTATTTTGGAATAAGTATTCATTCCAGGGAATGTTATAGGGTCTAAACTTATAAAACTATCGCAATATACTAAAAACAAAACCTGCATAACCCAATCTCCTATGTGTGCTTGGCACTTTTTCCTGTACTGCCCCATTCCTTCCCAAATTACAGAAATACAAAGAAACTTTCTTCATAAATTTGCTACGCTAAGGAAATACTGCCTGATATTGCCAACACCATATATTGCTTTATCATTTTTGTTTTCCTGTGGGGAATAGGAGACTCAAGGCCTCCAAGTACAAAAGAAATGTATTCCTAAGTCATCTGCCATTCCTGAGAAACCTAACAGATTTCTTTCAAAGTCGATGATCTTTGGAGGAAAGAGCAAGAAAAATATATAAAGTGCTTACAGCGAACAATCTGAAAAATCAAAGGAAAAAGGCCATTCTTCAGACGGTGTAAACTTCTCTAGAGAATTCCCTTTCAGTTTTGACCACATAAGTTTAATATCAAAGACATGTTTGATTCTACATCATCCTTTCAAACATGTAGAAATTGACCAGTTCATGCATATCAAGGAAATGAGATTGAACTCCAGCCCAGGAACATTCGTGGCACATAATCTTTCTGAGTCAAATGACCTACCAGGCTTCCATAGTTTTACAATGTATTTTTTCAGTGCTACTTGAAGGAGGGGAGTGGAATTTTCCCTTGCTATTCCGTCTGTTCTTCTGTTATGCTTGTATTGAAACTAAGAATTTATTCCAGTGCAGCTAACTAGGGAATAATTTAAACATACTGCAAATTTTACATTTGCTTATGTGTAATCTTGTCTGTGAAAACTCTAGGTGAATGTAGAAAACTGCACCCAGCTGAGGTGCACTCTGAAATTGATTCATCCCCAGTTTCTATGAGGCCATGATTCTCACGGAATATTGCCAGCCAATGACTAAGTGCAGCAGAGATCTAAAGCAGGCCATTCCTAGGAGACCAGGGATTCATTTGACATGTTACATTGGCTCAAGAATTCTCCATTGGCTCTGCTGAAAGTTCCTTAAAACTGCACTTGAGCTCAAAAACTTTTCCGACAGAATTTTTTTTCCTCCTTCCTCTACTCCACAAAGGTTGGAATTTGTATTACAGTCTGACAGTTCCCCTAGCCTCCTCTGTCTCCCTTCCCTCAGAGGTATTTTCCTCAATAAATCTGTTGTCCATCTTATCCTGTCTTCACATTTCCTTCTCAGAGTACCAAACCTAACACAGTGATCAATGGAGCTATTGATGAAAAAAAAATTGCCCACAAATTGACAATTGTTGAAGGTTGGCGATGGGTATATCTGACTATCCACTATACTCAAACAAATAGGAAGTTCATTATACTACCTATTTTAAATCTTTAAAACCTCCATAGTGAAAAGTTCAAAGTAAAAAAAGGGAGGAAGATTAGAAGGAAGTAAAGGAGGGAGGGAGAGAGAAGAGAAGGGAGGAAAGGTAGAGTAAATCCTGGATGAGATGCCACTCAAGCTCACCAGACCCTGCTTTGTGATCCTTGGCTCATCCTATGAGAATATGCATTTAAAAAACAAACTGTGAAGCTTTCATTTTTGTATATGTGACCTTAATACTCATTACAGTCATCCCTATTTCTCCCTTCCCCAAGTTCGTGGAAACCACAAATCTACTTCCTGTCACTATGGTTATCCCTTTTCTGGACATTTTATAGTATTGGGATCATATATGCCTTTTATTATCTGGCTTCTTTCGGTTAGCAAAATATTTTCAAGGTTCGCCCATGTCATAGCATGTCTAAGTATTTTATGCCTTTTAATGGCTTAATAATAGTCAATATATGGATATACCATATTTATTTATCTATTCATCAGTTCATTGACATTTGTGTTGTTTCAACTTTTTTACTATTAGGAGTAATGCTGCAATGAACATTTGCATCCATTTTTCTATATGGGCAGATGTTTTTGATTCTCTTGGATATATACCTAGAAATGAAATTGCTAGGTGATATAGTAACTCTATGTTTAACATTTTGAGAAACTTCCAACCTGTTTTCCAAAGTGGCTGCCAATTTTACAATCCAACCAACAATGTACAGAAGTTCAAATTTCTCCACTCCCTCGACAACCCTTGATAATGTCTGTTTTTTTGTTTATTTCTTTCTTAGTAGTGTAAAATACTACGTCACAATTTTGGTTTGCAATTCCCTAATGACTAATGATAGTAAGCATCTTTTCACGTCCTATTAGACATTTGTTTATGTTCTTTAGAGGTATATCTGTTCAAATCCTTTCCTCGTATTATTCTCAGCCTGACCCCATCTTTCTCATTTTAGATTCCAGCACTACACAGAGCTGCCACCCCATTTTCCCACAACAGCTAAGCCCCCGAAAGGTGAAGGGTAAACCACAGTTAGAAAGGCTGAGAAAAGGGGTCCCTGGGTGGCTCAGCCAGCTAAGCATCTGACTTTGGCTCAGGTCATGATCTCACGATTAGTGGGTTCGAGCCCTGCGTCGGGCTTTGTGCTGACAGGTAGCTCAGAGCCTGGAGCCTGCTTCAGATTCTGTGTCTCTCTCTCTCTCTGACCCTCCCCTGCTCATGCTGTCTTTCTCTCTCTCTCAGAAATAAATAAAACATTTAAAAACTATTTTTATAATAAAAAAAAGGCCGAGAAAAGCCAAGGTTGTACAACTCTCAAATAAGGAGACTGTAAGAAGGGCTCAGTGAGGTGAGCAATATTCCACTGACATAGCCAAATCAGTGGCTTCTAGGTCTCAATCACTGTCCAAGGTTGTGGCCAGTGATGCTGTGGGCAGGCTTGGATTTCTACAGGGTCATGGGGCATCATCCACCATGTGATGGGCTCTACCAGGTTGAAGAGGCAGAGGGCCCATCTGGTTCAGGGTCTTGATGCCCTCACCAGGGCTTGGACTTCAGCAGCTTTGGCCTTGTTCTCCAGCTTATCTAGGAAATGCTCCTGGGACACAGAGTAGAAGGGATAACCACAAATTGCTAACACCAGGGCCTCAGTGCCCACGCCAGTCACGATGTTCCAGTCTTCTGCCTCTGGGCAAGCTGCACTTGCTACATGAATTGCAGCTGCTCAGGAATCAGCTTCTCCTGAGTCACATTGATATGCTGAACCAGACAGGCCTTCCTACTCTGTGTTTCCAGAGTGTCACCAGCTCGCAGGACTGCCATGTTGCTCCTCTGCCCGTCTTCCTCTGCTCATTTATTAAAATTGAGTAATCCCTTTTTATTGCTGAGTAGTAAGAGTTCTTTGCATATTCTAAATACATTCAATTATCAGATATGTGATTTGCAAATTATTTTCTCTCTTGTGAGATAACTTGCATTTTTTTGATGGTGTCCTTTAAGGCATGAAAGTTTTTAATTTAATTTTTTTTTAATTTTTTTAATGTTTTATTTATTTCTAGGAGAGAGAGAGAGACAGTGTGAGCAGGGGAGGGTGAGAGAGAGAGGGAGACACAGACTCCGAAATAGGATCCAGGCTCTGAGCTGGCAGTCAGCACAGAGCCCGATGCGGGTCTCGAACCACGAACCGCGAGATCATGACCTAAGCGAAAGTCGGACGCTTAACCGGCTAAGCCACCCAGGAGCCCCGAAAGTTTTTAATTTTAATGAATTTCAGCTCTTCTATTTTTTATGTCATTTCTGCTTTTGTTGTCGTGTGTAAGAAACCAATGCCTAATCCAAATGCATGAAGATGTTCTTTTCAAGGAGTGTTATAGCTTTAGCCCTTATATTTAGGTCTGTGACCCATTTTGAGTTAATTTTTCTATGTGGTGTGAAGTCAGGGTCCAGTTTCATTCTTTTACATGTAGTCTTAGCACCATTTGTAGAAAAGACAGTTCTTTCCATATTGAATTGTCTTGGCATCCTTGTTAAAAACCAGCTAAATATAAATGGAAGTGTTTATTTCTGGATTCATAAATCTGTTCTGTTAAGCTATAGGTCTATTTTTATGGCAGTATCATATTGTCTTGATTAATATAATTTAGCAGTCAGTTTTGAAATTGGGAAATGTAACTCCTCTAAATTTGTTTTTCTTTCAAAGATTGCTTTGGTATTCTGGATCCCTTTTGTTTCCGTATTAATTTTTATTGTTACCTGGACAATTTCTATGGAAGAGACAGCTGGGATTATGCTAGGCATCATCCTGAATATGTAGATCAATTTGGGGAATATTGCCCAATATTGTTTTCTAATAGATTGATGTCTTTCCATTTACATAAATCTTCTTTAAGTTCTTTCAATAATGCCTTATATGTTTACTGTATAAGTCTTGTTCTTCTTTTGTTAAGTTTATTCCTAACTATTTATTCTTTTTGATGCTATTGTAAATGGAGTTATTTTATTAGTTTCATTTTTGGATTGTTCATTACTAGTGTATAGAAATACAATTGATTTTTTTAAATGTTTATTTATTTTTGAGAGAAAGAGATAGAGACAAAGAGATGACACAGGGGAGGGGCAGAGAGAGAGATGGAGACAGAGACTCCCAAGCAGGCTTCATGCTGTTGGCACAGACCCCACTGTGAGGCTCGAACCCATGAAACATGAGATTATGACCTGAGCTGAAACCAAGAGGGGGATGTTTAACCAACTGAGCCACCTAGGAGCCCCACAATTGATTTTTATATATTGATGTAGAATTCTGCAAATGAAGTGAACTTATTCTGATAACTTATTAGTGGACACCTCAGCTCAGACTTTTCTATATGAAAGCCTGTCATCTGTGAACAGACATGTTTTTATTTCTTTCTTTCCAATCCAGATGCATTTTATTGCTTGTTCTTGCCTAATTGCTCTGGCTAGAAGCTCTGGTATGATGTTTCTGAGTCAGTGCGAGTGAACCTGTGAGTTGGCTGGGAGGCTCTCCTTTAGGACTTAGTTTAGTTGTGTTTGTTTGGACTCGGTTGGATTGGGTATCTCTTAGCACTGTAGAGAGGCTCCAGAATGCAAGTGGAATTTAGGCCTACTCCACATGCTTCCACATTCTCTTTGAAATTGCAGCTAAATGATTGGTGATCACAAGTATGCAAGACACCAAGGCAATACCATGAAAACACCTTTAAAGCCTCCCTCATATCATTAGGACAGGAAGTACATTCTGCTTATGGAAAGAGGACATTGAAAAGGTAAGTGGAAAAAGGGGTGAATGTATATTTTTATTAGAGGTGAATGAATAACTGGAACAATAGGCTCAATTTTAAAAATCTGTGCATAAAGATGGGGTCAAGGACAGGTTAAAGGAAACTTATTAGATCCACAGAACTCTATTTTTCTGCTTATGTATTTTGCATGGGAAGTTTTTTTCAGATCTGCTGTTTAATCAAATTCATTCATTCATTCATTCATTCAACAAATATTTACTGTTTCTATCAGGTGGCTCCTTTCACAGCTCTCTCCTCACAAGTTCTGGGAATAACTTCCCTGTCCCTTCACATGCAGGGGTGATAGGTTCCTGCACAAGTTTTCTGCACTACCTGACACTCTGCCCACATCTCTGTAGTGTTTTCATTAAACTCTCCTCAAATTATCCCTATTTGAGACTGTTTTTTGCCAGAACCGTGACTGATACATTTGTTAATAGTTTCCAATTAATACTGCCAATGTAGTTACTAAAAATAAGACTCCTCCTGGGAGGAGGCAAGATGGCGGAGGTGTAGGGAGCTCTGTACATTTCACTCGCCCCATCTCTCAAACAGAGAAGACCTGAAGTCATAGGAACCTTTACAGAATCCAGGAGTTTGGGAGGAAAAGGAGACAGAGTCCACTGAGAAAACAACCTTATGGCATGAGTGTGAACTGGAGAAGATAATAAACCGGCTGGGACCCGGAGACACAAAGGGAGGGGAGGGAGTCCCCTTTGTGGGGAGCCATAGTGAGTCAAGAGGAAAAGAAAGAGCAGGTGAAACTGCTCAAGGAACTGTCCCTGTCCCTGGAGAAGAGAAAAACCTCGACTCAGGACACAGAGTCAACTGGTATCCAGCTGTGCAGCTGACTTTGAGCTGGACACCCCAGTCCCAGGCACCACCAGGAGAAACTACTCCTCTGCTCTCCAGCTCGATCCGGAGGGAAAGTGGCACACCTGAAGCCACTCTGCCACTCTTGCGGCTCGGCTTGATCACCAGTGGGAAGGTGGCTGCCTTGAAACTGCTCAGAGGGATTCAGCCTTTGGATTTATATTTAGGGTGGTATTAATGGGGCACACAGACTAAGATCTGGAAACAAGGTGTGGCTTGGGACATAGAGCACAGCCCAATTTGGATGCACCCACAGCACAGGGAGATCAGACCCAAAAGAGTGAGTTGCAACACTTGGTTTGAGAAGAGACTGGGACACCACTATTTTCCCCACAACCACCAAGGTGGGACCTCAGGGAGCCGCCCCAGTAAGCAGGCAGGTTTGCCTACACCAAACCACACCCATCCCCACTAGAGAGCTGCTTTTCTTTTCTTTTCTTTTCTTTTTTTTTTTACCGGAGCCTGGGGCAAGACCAACATGGATGCACTGCCTTGATTAATTTTAGATGAATTCTTTCAATTCAGATATATTTTCCTTGTCTCATTCATATCCACCCCACCCCACCCCCCTTGCTGGACTGGGCACTCTGGTCATTGGTTTGCTTAAACAGTCACATTTAATCCATTCTCTAGATGTATATTCTACACCTCCACCTCTACCTTTCTCTCTCTCTCTCTCTCTCTCTCTCTCTCTCTCTCTCATCAGACTATATAGTTTCTGTGAATAACATTATCTTCATTTCTTTCTCCACACCTCTTACCATATTCTCTTTCTCTCTCTAAATTAAGCCTTTTAGTCTCTCTGCCTGGTCATTGTCCGATTTAACTTCCTTCCTGCCCTTTCATTTCTCTCTTTGCATATGCTCCTCCATCAACACTGCATACACCCTGCTTTTTAATTGTAGCGGGGAATTTTAGTTTTAGGCTTTTGAACTGTCCTTTCTCTTTTGTTTTTTTATTTTTATTTTTAATTTTTATTATTTTTCTTACTTCCTGTTTTTCCTTTTTTTTTTCTTTTTCCCTTTCAGTTTGTGTGTTTGTTGGATTTGTCTGTGTGTTTGTGTGCCTTTGTTCCCTGTGTGTTTGTCTGTCTGTTTTCTTTTCCAAGGCTACCTCAAGAAACAAGCCAAAGTACACATGGTGGAGAGTCCCAAATACCACTATGAGTAGGGAAATAAAATAACCAAAATCTCAACAAGAGAGACCAAGAGACACCATTCAAAGAACAGTTCCTGAATGGACAGGCCCTGGATAGTCAAAGAGCCTTTTTAAATACAGCAGTACTCACAGGTACAGAGTGCATAACAAGCTTTTAAAACTAACAAGAGACAAAAAGCTAGCCAAAATGATGAAATGGAAGAACTCTCCTCCAAAGAAATTCCAGGAAGAAATGACAGCTGAAGAACTGCTCAAAACAGATATAAACAACATACCTGAACAAGAATTTAGAATAATAGTCATAAAATTAATCGCTGGGCTTGAAAAAGGCATGGAAGACATCAGAGAAATTATTGCTACAAAGACTATGGAGCTTAAAAATAGTTGTGATGAATTAAAAAATGCTATAAATGAGGTGTATAATAAAATGGAGGCGTCCAATGCACTGATGGAAGAGGCAACAGGAGAACAGGTGAATTAGAAGACACAATTATAGAAAAAGAGGAAGCCAAGAAAAAGAGAGTAAACTGATCCAGGAACATGAAAGGAGAGTTCGAGGGCTGAGCAGTACAATCAAACAGGACAAAATCCATATCACAGGAATTCCAGAAGAGGAAGAAAGAGGGAAAGGTGCTGAAGGAGTCCTTGAACAAATNATACTTATATCAGACAAACTGGACTTTAAATTGTTTTTAATGTTTTATTTATTTCTGATAGAGAGAGACAGTGTGAACAGGGGAGG
Organism: Crocuta crocuta; assembly: GCF_008692635.1. Classification (NCBI taxonomy): domain Eukaryota; kingdom Metazoa; phylum Chordata; class Mammalia; order Carnivora; family Hyaenidae; genus Crocuta; species Crocuta crocuta. The sequence goes on from NW_027530975.1 coordinate 817,666, forward strand.
GTCAGAGAGAGAGGGAGACAGAGAATCTGAAACAGGCTCCAGGCTCTGAGCTAGCAGTCAACACAGAGCCCAACGTGGGGCTCAAACCCACGAACCATGAGATTATGACCTGAGCCAAAGTCGGACACTTAACCAACTGAGCACCCAGGCACCCCAAGACAAACTGGACTTTAAAGTAAAGGCAGTAATAAGGGATGAAGAAAGGCATTATATAAGAATTACAGGGTCTATCCATCAGGAAGAGCTAACAATTATAAATGTCTATGCACCGAATAGGGAAGCACCCAAATACATAAAACAATCACAAACAGAAACAATCTTATGGACAAGAATGTGCTAATAGCATGGGACATTAATACTCCACCTACAGCAATGGATAGATCAACTAAACAGAAAATCATAAAGATACAATGGACTTAAATGTCACATTGAACCAGATGGATTTGGCCGATATATTTAGAATATACATCTGAGGCCATGGAATTCACTTTCTTCTCAAGGGCTCATGGCACATTCTCTAAAATCGATCACATACTGGGAACCAAAGCAGCCCTCAATAAATATAAAAGAATTGAGATCATACCATGCACACTTTCAGACCACAATGCTATGAAACTTGAAATCAATCACAGGAAGAAGTCTGGAAAACCTCCATAAACATGGAGATTAAAGAACAACGTACAAAAGAATGATTGGGCCAATCAGGCTATTAGAGAAGAAATTTAAAAATATATGGAAACAAATGAAAATGAAAATACAAGAATTCAAACTCTATGGGATTTGGCAAAGGCAGTCTTAAGAGGAAAGTACATTGCACTCCAGGCCTATTTCAAGAAATTAGAAAAAGCACAAGTACAAAATCTAACAGCATACCTAAAGGAACTAGAAGGAGAGCAACAAGAGCACCCCAAACCCAGTAGGAGAAGAGAAATAATAAAAATCAGGGCAGAAATAAACAATATAGAATCCAAAAAAACAGTTGAACAGATCAATGAAACCAAGAGTTGGTTTTTTGAAAAAATAAACAAAATTGACAAAACTCTAGCCAGGCTTCTCAAAAAGAAAAGAGAGAGTATCCAAATAGACAAAATCATGAATTAAAATGGACTTATTACAGCCAATCCTTCAAAAATATGAGCAACTATCAGGAAATACTATGAAAAATTATATGCCCACCAACTGGACAACTTAGAAGAAATGGACAAATTCCTAAACACACACTCACTACCAAAACTCACACAGGAAGAGATACAAAATCTGAACAGACCCATAACTAGTGAAGGAATTGAAAAAGTTATCAAAAATCTCCCAACAAATAAGAGCCCTGGGCCAGATGGCTTCCCTGGGGAATTCTACCAGACATTTAAAAGAGAGATAATACCCATTCTTCTCAAGCTCTTCCAAAACATAGAAATGGAAGGAAAACTTCTGGACTCATTCTACAAAACCAGCATCACTTTGATTCCCAAGCCAGACAGAGACCTAGCAAAAAAAAAAAAAAAAAAAAAAAAAAGAACTACAGGTCCATATCCTTGAAGAATATGGATGCAAAAATCCTCAACAAAATACTTGCAAATCGAATTCAACAGCACATAAAAAGAATTATCCACCATGACCAAGTGGGATTCATTCAGGGTGACAGGGCTGGTTCAATATTCAAAAATTAATCAATGTGATACATCACATTAACAGACGAAAAGATAAAAACCATATGATCCGGTCGATAGATGCCGAAAAAGCATTTGAAAAAATACAACATCCCTTCTTAATAAATTAGGCCCTCGATAAAATCGGGATAGAAGGAACTTACTTAAACATCTTAAAAGCCATCTATGAGAAGCCCTCAGCTAACATCATCCTCAATGGGGAAAAACTGAGAGCTTTCCCCCTGAAAACAGGAACACGACAGGGATGTCCACTCTCACCACTGTTGTTTAACATAGTGCTGGAAGTCCTAGAATCAGCAATCAGACAACAAAAGGAAATCAAAGGCATCAGAACTGACAAAGAAGAAGTCAAACTTTCAGTTTTCGCAGACGACATGATACTCTACATTGAAAACCCGACAGACTCCACCAGAAGCCTACTAGAACCGATCCATGAATTCAGCAAAGTTTTTGGGTACAAAATCAACGTACAGAAATCGGTTGCATTTTTATACACCAATAATGAAGTAACAGAAAGAGAAGTCAAGAAACTGATCCCATTCATAATTGCACAAAAAAACATAAAATTCCTAGGAATAAACCTAACCAAAGACATAAGAGATCTGTATGATGACAAATACAGAAAACTTAAGAAGGAATTTGAAGAAGACACAAAAGAATGGGAAAACATTCCATGCTCATGGATCAGAAGAATAAATATTGTTAAAATGTCATTACTGCCCAAAACAATCTACACATTCAATGCAATCCCAATCAAAATTGCACCAGCATTCTTCTCAAAGCTAGAACAAACCGTCCTAACATTTGTATTGAAGCACAAAGACCCCAAATAGCCCAAGTAATATTGAAGAAGAAAAACAAAACAGCAGGCATCACAATCCCAGACTTTAGCCTCTACTACAAAGCTGTCATCATCAAGACAGTATGGTATTGGCACAAAAATAGACACATAGACCAATGGAATAGAATAGAGAACTCAGAATTGAACCCACAAAGGTATGGACAACTAATCTTTGACAAAGCAGGAAAGAGTATCCAATGGAAAAAAACAGCCTCTTTACCAGATGGTGCTGGGAGAACTGGACAGCAACATGCAGAAGAATGAAACTGGATCATTTTCTCACACCATACACAAAAATAAACTCAAAATAGATAAAGGACCTGAATGTGAGACAGGAAACCATCAACACCCTAGAGGAGAAAGCAGGAAACAACCTCCTTGGCCTCAACTGCAGCAACTTCTTACTTGACACATCCCCAAAGGCAAGGGAATCAAGAGCAAAATGAACTATTGGGACCTCATCAAGATTAAAAGTTTCTGCACGGCAAGGGAAACAATCCGTAAGACTAATAGACAACTGACGGAATGGGAAAAGATAGTTGCCAATGACATATCAGATAAAGGGCTAGTATCCAAATTCTATAAGGAACTCACCAATCTCCACACCTGAAAAACAAACAATCCAGTGAAGAAATGGGCAGAAGACATGAACAGACACTTCTCCAAAGAGGACATCCAGATGGCCAACAGACACATGAAACGATGCTCAGCATCACTTATCATCAGGGAAATACAAATCAAAACCACACTGAGATACCACCTCACGCCAGTCAGAGCGGTGAAAATGAACAAATCAGGAGACTCTAGATGCTGGCGAGGATGTGGAGGAACGGGCACCCTCCTATACTGTTGGTGGAGATGTAAACTGGTGCAATCCCTCTGGAAAACAGTATGGAGGTTCCTCAAAAAATTAACAGTAGAACTCCCATATGAGACAGCAATAGAACTGCTAGGAATTTACCCAAGGGATACAGGAGTGCTGATGCCTAGGGGCACATGTACCCCAATGTTCATAGCAGCACTCTCAACAATAGCCAAAACATGGAAAGAGCCTAAGTGTCCATCAACTGATGAATGGATCAAGAAGATGTGGTTTATCTATATAATGGGATATTACATGGCAATGAGAAAGAATGAATACTGGCCATGTGTAGCAACATGGATGGAAGTATAGGGTGTTATGCTGAGTGAAATAAGTCAGGCGGAGAAGGACAGACACCATATGTTTGCATGTATAGGTGGATTAGGAGAAACTTAATGGAGAACGATGGGGGAGAAGAAGGGGAAAAATAGTTGGGGAGAGGGAGGGAGGCAAACTATGAGAGAATCTTGATTGCTGAGAACAAACTGAGGGCTGATGGGGGTGGGGGAGAGGGGAAAGGTGGTGAGGGGCATGGAGGAAGGCACTCTGGGATGAGCACTGGGTGTTATATGGAAACCAACTTGACAATAAACTATAAAGGAAAAAAAGGAAGAAGAAAAAATAGAAAAATTAAAAAAAAAATAAGATTACTCGGTATGAAGTTTCACATTTATTTTACTTCCTTTTTGTCCTAACAGTATATTCCTCCAGGAACATAGAGCCAAAATATAGTGTTTCATTTTTTAAATCTTTTAATATTTTGTGAGAGAGAGAGCATGCATACAAGATGGGAAGGGGCAGAGGGAGAGAGAGTATCCTAAGCAGTCTCCCCACTCAGCTTGGAACCAGACGTGGGTCTCAATCTCATGAATGTGAGACCATGACCACAACCCAAATCAAGAGTCAGATGGTTAACTGACTGAGCTACCCAAATGACCTAAAAATAGAGTGCATCCCTTTTCTATTGCTACCATAATATATTGCCACAAATTTAGCAGCTTAAAATAACACACATTTCTCATCTCATAGTTCAGAAGAAATCCAGTTTGGTTCAGCTGGTTTCTCTGCTTCAGGTTTCACAAGTCCAAAATTGAGATGTTGGCCAGCCCAGACTCCTATCTGGGGGCTCTGGGGAAAAAGAATCCAATTCTAAACTCATCCAGTTGTACAAATCAGTTCCTTATGACTGTAGAATTGAGGTCCCCACTCTTTTGCTGGCTGTGGGTGTGGGACACTGTTAGCTTCCTGAAGCTTCTATTTAAGTCTTTGTGTGCTTGTGTCTCTCCATGTCAGTGCCAGCAAAAATATGCTGAATCCTTGTCATTCTTTGAATCTCTCTGGCATCCCTTTCTACTCCTTCTCTTCTGTTTCCAGGAAGAAAAGTTTCTCTGGTTTAAGGGGTTGTGTGATTAGACTGGACCCAGATAATCCAGGATAATTTCCCTATTATAACGTCCATAATCTTCATCACACCCACAGTCTCTTTAACCACTATAATGTAACATCTTCACAGGATTCAGATATTTATGTGAGGACATCTTCATGGGGCTGTTGTTCTGCCTACCATATAAAGAAATTTAAAAATTCTTCTCTCCTTGTGCCACCAATTTGATATATAATTAAGACTATTTATTTCAGAGGGCACTTGAGTGACTCAATTGGTTAAGCATCTGACTCTTGATTTTGACTCATGCAGTGACTTCATGATTTATGAGATGCAGCCCCACATTGGGCTCTGTGCTGACAGAGTGGAGCCTGCTTGGGATCCTCTCTCCCTCTCTCTCTGCCCTTCCCCTGCTTGTGCTCTTTCTCACTCTCAAATTAAATAAACATTTAAAAAATATTATTTAGTTAGTTTTTTAAAAAACTTTTCAAAATAATTTTAGACTTACAGAAGAGTTGTAGGGAGAGTACAGAAGATTCCTGTATTCCTTTGTGTTAGTTTTTGATTTTTAGCAAATCTTTTTTAAAAAATTAAAACCTTTTGTTTTGATTTTAGTTACGCAAAGCTTTTACATGTTTCCAAAATCAAAATGATACAACCAGGTACTTTATAAGATTTTGGTTTTCATACCATCTCACCTTCCTGTCCTTTTTCTTCCCTTTAAGAACTCCTCTTCTGGGCTGCCTGGGAGGCTCAGTTTGTTAGGCATCCAACTCTTGATTTTGGCTCACACATCATGATCTCATGGTGAGATGGAGCCCCCTTGGCCTCTATGCTGAGTGCGCGGGCTGGTTGGGATTCAGTCCCTCTTTGTCTCTCTGCCCCTCCCTCATTTGCTTTCTATCAAAAAAAAAAATTAAAGAATTCCCCTTCCCTCTAATCTGCTAATACTTGGCATTGCTGTTACATCTGTCGGTCTTTCTTACAGTTATTCTTCAGAGGCTGTTTCCTTTTTCTTCCCATGCCTTCCATCAGGAGAGGGAAAATTAGTGATGAAGCTTAGTGACATCCACTCCCTAGCAGGTCAGATGTTGGCAGAGGTTTCAGATGGAACATACAGAGTGCATCTCTAATCACCAACCACATACCTGCCTCTCCAAATCATTGGCTATCAATAAAGCTTATCAGAAGTACTTAACAGACCATATTTATTATACTATAAAATATCATTTAATTAAAAATATTATAATATCTATTTCCAAGAAAATGCAGGCTGTGGTATCTCCCTGATAAATTTGGGGGGAAAATGAAAAAATGAAAAAAAAAGTCAATGTAAGAAAGAAGATAGTTTACAGGATGGGTCTAATTTAACTATGGACTAATTTGGATTATATTTCCTTGTTCTAAGATGTATTTTTATACTGTATTTTTTACACTTTTGAAACTGAGATGCACCCTATAATTATAAACTGCTGGTAAGTTGTACTATAGTTGACTGTTATTGATCATGGTAGTTATTTTTCTATACTGTCTCTATAAACACTGAATTAGTGAATTAGTAAACAGTAAAGTAGGAGCTATTGCTTCTAGGAGAAATACAGATTTAGGTTCCTGTGAACCTTTGGTCACAAAGCTTTCATCAACTCATCAATATGTAATCTTATTTTATGTATGTATCTCTGTAATTACACCTTGTTTAATATATCTTGTTCATTCATTAACACTGAACTCATGGCCAATAGCACTGTAACTCGTACCCAAAAGCAGCTTATGTAACACACTATTTTCTTCCTAAAGCACATCACAGCCTTGTCGAGCTTAGGAACACGAAACAGTACCTCAGCACTACACTTGAGGTGTAGTGAAATTATCAACAGAAAGCACAAAAATGGAAAACATGAGCCACTAGACAGACCATGAGAGGGACACTTTGTAGTATACAAGCTGAGACAGAAAGGTGGAGTGTCATCTTGTTCTACCATAACTAGGAACATGGGTACCAGGTGACTCAAATTTTCCAACACTGTACACTTCTGCAATGTGCCACAACTGCACTACATGTATTGATTTGGGGGTTACAAATAAATTTTAGGGAGTGGGAAAGTTCACAAATATGGAATCCACAAATAATAATGATCAACTATATTTGAAACACACAAAAAGTAATAAAACAGCCTACCATGCACTATTAAGCCTTGTCAAATCTTAACATTTTGTTACATTGACATCCAATTTTTTAAAAAAACTTTTTAATGTTTATTTAGTTTTGAGAGAGAGTGTGTGTGAGATGTTTGGGAGGGACAGAGAGAGAGGGAGAACAGAGGATCTGTAGTGGGCTCTGTGCTGACAGCAGAAAGCCTGATGTGGGGCTTGAGCTCACGAACCACAAAATCATGATCTGAGCCAAAGTCAGATGCTTAAACAACTGAGCCACCCAAGCGCCCTGGCATCCACTTTTTTATATACTTAATTTTTTAAGGAAATAAAACATTATAGGGGCAGCTGGGTGGCTCAGTTGGTTGAGCATCCAGCTCTTGATTTCGACTCAGGTCATGATCGCAGGGGTTGTGGTATCAAGCCCTGCATCAGGCTCTGTACTTACAACATGGAGCCCACTTGGAATTCTCTCTTTTCCTCTCTCTTTGCCTCTCCCCCACTTGTGGTCATGCGCGCTCTCTCTCTCTCTTTCTAAAAATAAATAAACTTCAAAACAAGAAATAAAACATTACAGACACAGTTGAAGCCCTCTTTTATCTTCTCTCCCTTTTTAGAGGCAACCAGTATCTTAAAGCTGGTGTTTCTCAGTCTACATGCCTTTATATATTTAGTATATATGTAAGTACTCACAAATGATCATTGTTTTGCCTACTTTTAAATTTTATTATGTGTACTACGTTTCTGCCGTTTTTTTGTTTCCTCTTGACATGTATTTGAGAATTATCTGTGTTGATACATACTGTTATAGAAAACTTATTTTTCTAGCTGTATAGAATTAGTTTATCTATCTCTTCTCCTGTTGAGGAACATTTATTTGTTCCTATATTTTGCTGTTTTGCACAATTCTGCAAAGATTCTTGTTATATCTCTGTGTACATGTGTGGTTATTTTCCAGAAAGCATACTAAAGAATTGGTGGATTATAAAAAATCAATTTCAGTTTCAATTGAAACAAAAAAGTTTCAATTTTATTGGATATTACTAGATTGTTCTCCAGTTTACCATTCTATCAACAATGAATATGAGAGGAGGGTTCTCATTGCTTCATGTTTTCACCAACATTTGCTCTTGTTAGATTCTTTAAAATTATTATTATTTTTTAAACCTTTTTGTTTTTTTTTGAGTGAGAGACAATGTGGGGGAGGGGCAGAAAGAGAAAGACACACAGAATTTTAAGCAGGCTCAAGGCCCTGAGCTGTCGACACAGAGCCCAGTGTAGGGCTTGTACTCACGAACTATGAAATCATGACCTGAGCTGAAGGTGGATGCTTAACCATTGAGCCATCCAGGAGCCCTTAAGTTATTATTTTAGAGAAAAAAAGAGTGTGAGTGTGAGAGAGGGGCAGAGGGAAAGAGAGAGAATCTTAAGCAGGCTCCACACTCAGTGCAGAGCCTGATGCAGTGCTCCATCCCACAACCCCTGGCATCATGACCTGAGCCAAAATCAAGAGCTGGATGCTCAACCAACTGAGCCACCCAGGTGTCCCTCTATTGTTAGATTTAAATTTTGTTGCCAATTTGAAGGCTACGCAAGGATATATCATAGTGGTATTGTTTTGTATTTCATTTACTAGTAGTAAGAGTGAGCATTTTGTCAGTTTATTGACAAGTTGGTTTTCTACTTCTCTTGAATTGTGTGGTCAATATGGCTTGCCTTTTTCTCCCCCCTTTACTGACTTTTTTTTTTCTTATTCACCTTTAGGGATTTATATATATATATT